>NC_080179.1:49819889-50078422 GCF_950295315.1 Erinaceus europaeus | reverse complement strand
AAACACAAAGAAGTGAAATTACTAAGTTGACTGTATTGTAGAAAAGCCACATGATGAATTTACATACAGATTCTGTCAATGAGTACTTTCTCTTCTTGGGTTGTGTGCAGATCAGTTTTGATAAATAAAGGTCAGTGCAGTAGATTCTCTTTCAACTTCTCAAACTGTGGCTCATTCTTGTAAATTAATTTAGTGTAATCTTCATTACGTGGCACTTCACTTTACTTCCCACTGTAAATTTGTTACCAATTGTAATTACCAATTTCTCAGAATTTGAAGAGTCTAACCTTTCCTTAGAATCTGTCTATTTCATGGACATCATTTGCTCTGAGAAGTCAGTGTCAGTCTTCATGATGTGATAATAAATATCATGAAAAAGTTTGAGAAATATTTAATTTGTTAATCCACATTCAATTTTGTAGAGTTGTTATGTGAACCCCAATACTGCCTTGAGACAAAAATTTATTCATCTCTTTATGGCATGAAAATGAATTGATCAGTTGTTTTAACTATAGAAGAGTCTGATTGCAGGCTTATTAACTTACAGGGGATGTTTGAGAGGAGAACCTGAAGGTAGCAAACTGTGAAGTGCAAGGCCTCAAATGGGCATGGGAAGAGACTAGCAGGATGACGTCACAAAGGGAATATAAACTTTCCCACAGTGTGGTATTTCTTTTTGTTTATTATTTTTTATATCTTTATTTGTTTATTGGATAGAGATAGCCAGAAATCTAGAGGGAGACAGAGAGAGACAGAGAGAAACCTGCAGCACTGCTTCACCACTTGCAAAGCTTTTCCCCTACAGTTGGGGCCCAGGAGCTTGTACCGGGTCCCTGCATATTGTAACATATGCACTCAACCAGATGCACCACTACCAAGCCCCTAATCGGCCATTGCTGTCCTTTCATTTTCTACATTCATTCCATTTGTAGATGCTTCAAAATATTTTTTATCAATTCAGTACTTTCAAACTATCATTTATAACTTCAAAAATTATCAGGCCTAATGTGACTTAACATCTGTTTTCACATTACTTCTCAAAAAATCAGTTACTGGGTTACTGACAGATTTTTCCTCTCTACTCTGCTTCCTTTTCCACTCCTATTTTCAAGTAGAGATTAGTCAGGATTGTGAAGATGGAAGTTCTGAGTGAATGATTTTTTTTTTTCAGAAAAATGACTAACAATTTAAACTGAATTACTTTCTATGATATCTGCTTAGTTCTAACATTGTGTCGTGGTATAAAGCTTTATTTCTCCAGATGTGCCCCTGGAACCAAGAGCAGTGACATCACCTGGGAGCTTATTAGATATGAAGAACCTCAGATCACCTTCAGAGTAACAGAATTGTAATTTTTCCCTTTAGTAATTTTTTAGATGAGTTGAGTGCTCATTAAAGGTTGAAAATTATTGGTAAAGGTTACTGGCATGAAAGCAAATTGTATAAAATCTAATCTTCATATTTCCTCTATCTAGGCATGTGAACCTGTACCAGTCTGCTCAGTTTTTTGTTGGGTATCAGTTTATTTATATTGATAAATGTTGTTTACAGGACCCAGTCACATCTGGTAAGCACATATAGTACTCAGCATAGGACTGATCAAGGATCCAGGTTGAACCCCTTGGTTCCCCACCTGTACCAAGGAGGGGGGTGACTTCACTAGAAGCTAAGCAGATGTGCAGGTGTCAGTCTGTCTTTCTCCCTCTCTGTCTCCAGTCCTTTCTCAATTTCTCTCTTTTCTATTCAAGAAAATGGAACAATAAATGGGTGCTAGGAGCAGTGGATTTGTAGTGCTAGCACCTTGCCCCAGCAATAACCCCAGAGGGAATAAAATATTTTTACTGAACTGTTGACACTAATATACAATTTCATATCTCCCCAGATATATGTCAGCACATCTCCTCTGCTGCCATAATGCTTTCACCAATTACCGTAGGATACTGAATCCTCAGTCCCCCTCTTTTAACTCCCCTTTTAGTATTCTCTGATCTGAACTAGATGGCAGTATTTCTACTGTTTCAGCCTATATATTTTTTCCTACTTTTGTTTCTTAAGTTCCACGTGTAAGATCATCTGGCGTTCTCTTTCCCTATCCTTCTTATTTTTTTTCTTTTCTTTTTGTCTCCAGGGTTATCACTGGGGCTCAGTGCCAGCACTATGAATCCATTGCTCCTAGAGGATATTTTTCCCATTTTGTTGCCCTTGTTGTGGTTGTTATTGTTATTGTTGTTTTAGCTGATGTTGTTAGGACAGAGAGAAATCAAGAGAGAAGAGGAAGACAGAGAGAGGAAGAGAAAGACACCTGTAGACCTGCTTCACCACTTGCAAAGAGACCCCCCTGCAGGTGGGAAGCTGGTTGTTAGAACCAAGATCCTTATGCTGGTCCTTGTGCTTTGCTCCATGTGCACTTAACACATTGCACTACTGCCCAGCCCCCTGTATTATTTCACACGGCATGATACCCTTCAGTCTGCAATCAAAGAAGGGCCACATTTTTTTTTTACATCTAAGTAGTATTCCATCGTGTATTTATATCACAACTTTCTTATGATTGGCAAGATTTGGAAATAACTCCAGTGCCAAATGACAGATATGGGGATGACTGTTCAAGCTGTATTACTGAGAGCTCTATCTTCTCAGTCAGGATTACTCAGAAGCTAAGTGATGCAGTCAGAGAACTTCCACCAGAATCCTCAGAAACCCCAGTTTTATTAAATTTTATATACTAGGCTTTCAAGAAAAAAGTTTTGCTTGAGAAATGGTTTTGAAGTCAGTTGTCCTCAGATAGCTTGAAACTCACTTCCATGTCTGAATTTTCTATACCTGTTATAACACAAGTAGATATAATGTTACTTAAAAGAAAAATATACCAGTGATGGTGGAAAGAAGACTCTATAGAGCTTCTCAATTTTTCTCTGTCCTACATAATACAAATGAAAGGATGAAAAAAAGAAAACTTTCTGCCATTTGGATGGATTTGTTGTGGAGGTGCTAAGCTCCAGTGGGAATCCTCTTGGCAGTAAAACAAACAAAGAATCCGGGGAGCTTGACTTTCATTATCTCAGAGGCTGTACACAACTGGGCATATTTGGGTGTCTTAAATATTTGAAACCTTTGATGAATCATCAATTCAAAATAAGTGTCACTGGTCAATAGATAGCTGAAGACCAGAGTGTACCCAAATAACCAATATTGATAAGATGATTAAGTAAAAGATAGTATCCTGAAGACTCGTAAACAACTTTACTGAGTGTCAAAAGGGGTGAAATCAAGACACCATATGGTGAAGACTGAGAAAAACAGTGGAAAAACTTAGTATCTGGAAACTTGTATTTCTCTTTGATATTCAGGAAATAGCTCAGAGACAACTACTATGTTAAATTTAGCATCTAATGTGACTACATAAGTGGTATATTTTCCTTTTCTTATTAGTGATTTAATATTGATTTGCAAAATTATTGAATAATTTTGTTTACCCCTCACAGTTTGAACAATCACCCTCATATCTGTCATTTGGTACTTGAGTTATTTTCAAGGTCACAGATGTGGGCTGACTATTATTTTTATGACTGTCTAAATATTTTTAATTTTCTATATAAAAAGGAAACACTGACAAAAACCATAGGATAAGAGGGGTTTAACTCCACACAATTCCCACCACCAAAACTCTGTTTCCCATCCCCTCCCCTGATAGCTTTCCTATTCTTAGCCCTCTGGGAGTATGGACCCAGGATCATTATGGGGTACAGAAGGTGGAAGATTTGACTTCTGAAATTGCTTCCCTGCTGAACATGAGGGTTGACAGATTGATCCATACTTCCAGCCTGTCTCTCTCTTTCCCTAGTGAGGCAGGGCTCAGGGGAAGCAGAGATCCAGGGAATATTGGTGGGGTCATCTGCCCAGGGAAGTCTGGTTGGCATCATGCTAGCATCTGGAACCTGGTGGCTGAAAAAAAGAGTTAACATATAAAGCCAAACTAACTGTTGACTAATCATGAACTAAAGGCTGGAATATTGAAGATGAAGATTTGGGAGTCTCCATTTTGTAGATAGTTAGTAGGCCTATTTTAGTTATATTCCAAAAGGCCCGTTACTATACTAGTTTTTTTTTTTTTTCCTGAGCCTGGCATTTGATATGCAGGTAGACACAAGTTATTGTCTGGTATGATGATGTCATGGCTGGAAAAAGGGCTAGAAAGCTGGATCAGGGAAGAGAGTAGCTCCCAAATATGGGAAAGGTGTATAAATATGGTTGACTGTAAACCTCATTGATTTGATCTGGGGCCCATATTCAGCTTAGGAGTCTATGTGACCTCTGTATCTCTGTAGATCTGAGCTCACATCCTGTGGTTATAAGTAGGAACATTCCAAGCTGCCCTAATTTCAGGACCCATCTTCCTCAGGTGGAATATAGTATATATTGTCCAGCCTTCTTTCAGAGGATGGAACATTCTCTACCTTTGATGATCCACATTGAGGACAAGGTCCTATGGGGATCCACATAGAAGTCTGTTGTGTTGTTCCTGATGGAGATGGCCAGACTGTCTATATTTTTTCCTGATTTTTTTTTCTATTGTCCTGCCTTCTCTTCCTTTTTAAGTCACACATATACCGATTACTACTTCTGAATGTCCCTTTTTCCTCTTCTTTCTCCAGGTCCTGATGGAATTAGAGTTCAGAACTAACCATCTTGTCATTTTCCCCTAACATTTCCTCCTCTGGAAATGGATCAAAGTTCTTTGTGGGTTTCAGAAGATGGGAGTTCTGGATCCTGTAATCCCTTCTCTGCTGGATATGGGCATTGATGCTGTCCAACCCATATCCCCAACCTGTTTCTATCTTTCCCTACTGGGTTAGGCCTCTGGAGAGGTGAGGTTCCAGGACACACTGGTGAGGTTATCTGCCCAGGGAGGTCAGTATGATCATCGTAATATCTTCAACTTGGCGGCTGAAAGGGGTAAGATATAAAGCAGGACAAAGTGTTTAATAAACAGGAACCAAAAAGTAGGAATAAGCAGATGAGATTATGGGTCCTGAGTGGAAAGAAGGGAAAGAAGGTAGAAAGTCTATTTTAGGTAAGTTCCTAGAAGAACATGACTTTGGCAATTTTTGCCCAAGCTTGATCACTAACATGTATGACTAAGCTTATAGTCTGGAAAGATGGTGTCAAGTTGGTGTCAGGATGAGAATAGAACTAGAAAGCTGGATTAGGGCAGACAGTAGCTCCCAAACTTGAAGAAAGTACATAAATACAGTTAACTGTTTACCCCATCAATCTGATTTAGGGCCCATGTCTACTCATATTTAGCAGGAATCTGTGTAGCCTCTGAGTCCTTGTCAGCCTGAGCTCATAGTCCATGGTCACAGCTGGGAACAGTCTAGGCTGCAGTCATTTCAGGACCAATCTTCCTTCAGTGGCAGAGTAGGATGATCCAGCCTCCCTTCGGAAAGTGGGGCAGTCCCTACCATTGCTGCTCTACATTGAGGGCAAAGGCCTTGAGATGTCCACAAAAGGACTTATGATGACATTTATGCCTGTAAACCCAACTGATTCACAACTTATGAAGCTTCCCCTTGCAGGTGGGAAGCAGGGATTCGAATCTGGGTTCTTGTGCTCAGCCCTTATCAAGTGCATTTTCAGTTGGAATTTTCCTCCATGAAATCCCAGAGTAAAAAAAAAAAAATTAAAAATCCCTGTTCAGTATCATTAATCTTCAGGAAAAGGGAACACCTTGGCACCAGGCATATGTATGTGATTTCTTCTTTCCTAAAGTCAGGAGCAAATGTATTTCCAATATCCATCATGTAAAACCATTGTATAACTCTTAAATTTTCTATCCGATAGTTGTGTTGGTCTGTTACTTATTTATATGTTTATTGGCTTCATATAGCATATTTCCTAAAAAAAAAAAAAAAAAACCTCATGTGATTGAAGGATTTGCTTCAGAAGTTTACAAAATATATTCTTGCTTATTCACCTATGGGATTTGTGAGGAGTCATTTTAAATTCTCCTTCATGTACTAGTGTTATTATAAACACACACACACACATCTTTAAATCTTCCCAATAGCACATACATCTATTCCCCTTTCAAAATATGGTGACCAAGAATAAAGAAAAAACACTGACAACTCACCAATGCACTTTACTTGGAAAAGCAATCCCATTGTAGCTCATGAAATTCAATTTCCCTGGTCAGAAGCAAAGCATATAATCATCCCTTGATAATAGTTTTGGATGATGGAAGTGCACATTAGATGAAACTGGCCTTTAAGATTATCATCAAATTCTTTGAAGCTTTGTCTTTGTTGTTGTTTTTGTTTATCTCAAGTAGATTTATGAGGAATTTTTTTCTTCTCAATTTTCATTTGGACCAACAAACATCAGAGGTTGTGACTTAATGAATCAATGAGAGATGAGTAAATGAATAAAGTAAAATATTGATCACCCAAAATTGGCACAGAATTCATTCCTAGAGACAAATTCATAAAGATATTGATTAAATACAAAGCAATGTTTAGAGGCCAAGCAGTGGCATAACTGATAAAGCACACCTGATACCATGACTGAGGATCAGGCTCAAGCCCCTGGTCCCCACCTGCAAAAGAAAGGCTTCACAAATGATGAAATGGAACAGATGTTTCTCTCTCCCTACTGCTCTCTCTTTCTCTCCTTTCTCCACTTTCTCTCTCAAATTTGATCTGGCTCTATAAAATAAATGAATACTAAAAGCATCAAAGCAATGCCTTTAAAATGCTGCTGCCTTTGTCCATTAAAATTACTGGAAATTAACAGCAGATAAAGGAAGAAAGTCCAAAAGTAAATATAGATATTTATTAGATATTATTAGTAAATATAGATATTTATTTAGTAACAATAAATAGCATGTTAAAAGATTAGCAGGACTAATCATGGACACTGTATAGAAAGTGGAATTCTAGTAAAGATGATTGAATAAATGAAAAAATCTTGGGAAATAGTTTTATGAAAATATCCACTGATATGAAAAGTAAACACCATCTTCTTAATAAATATACATCAAAAGCCAATGTATTCTTTAATTCTACCTTGAAAAATATTATGGATTCTCTGAACACATTTTTCGGTACCTTGAAGTGTTGGGCATTACACCAGCTCCCCTGCATTGCTTGATGCTGTGGTCTATTTACATAGTCATTGTTTTGCCTGATATCCGCCCTGCCTGCAGGGTATTGGTTAATCCCACTGGTTAGAACCTTAGCAACAACTGCTATGGAAGCTTTCTAACTTCAGGCTCTTTTCTCCACCCCCTCTCCTAGCCATTTCCTTTTCCCACTTGGCACTTCCAGTTAAAGATATATATAGGTGTTGTCTCTGATCAATAAAGGCATTGCATTGCGTTCCCGCTCCTCCATGAGTTCCTGGTTTCTCTCCCATGTCACTGAGTAAGCAGCAGCCCAGGTTGGCTCCAGTCGAGTTCTCTCCAACCCAGAGAGCATGTGCCCAGGAAGAAACACCCTCATGCTAGCCTGGCATTGAAGTACTAAAAATTAAGGATAATTCATCAAAGAGAAGATTGTGATAAATTTTGATTGTAGGCCATGATGAGCCAAATGTAAATAGTGAAAACTTAAGAGAAGTATACATCCAGTAGGAAATATAGATGATTTGTTATACAAGTTTACTGAGACAGTCTATTCAAGTGAAAACTATTGTCTTATCCCACATTTCCTGACATTTATGGAATTTCAGTGGCATAGCTATAGTTTTCCTCATCAAGAAACAAAATTAACGCAAAATCAATAGAGAAGATAAAAATGAAAACAAATCTTTATCAGAAAAGGACAAAGCAAATTAAAGAAATTTATTCTTGACCTGGTTATACACATAATGGTTATTCAAGTGACTTTCATACTTGCAGCTCTAAATCCCCAGCACCACTATAAGCAGAATGAGTAGTGCTCTGGTATTTCTGTATCTTTCTCACTAAAATAAAATAAAATAAATAAATAATGTTAAAAATAAATATATTCTTTATAATTTAAGATAATTTAATGGAAAATACTTGAAAGCATGATATCAAATGAGTAAATTGGAAGGTATATGTACTTCAGTATGTCTCTCTCCTTCTCGATCTCCTTCTTCCCTCTCAGTTGCTGACTGTCTTTATTCAATAAATAAAGATAATTTGAAAAAGAAAAAGTTAGAAAAGTAACCATAAGAATTAGAGACAAATGCATTTGTAGCTCATTAATGCATATAAAAATTAAAGGAGGGAGTCGGGCGGTAGCACAGTGGGTTAAGCGCAGGTGGCGCAAAACGCAAGGACCGGCGTAAGGATCTGGGTTCCAGCCCCCGGCTCCCCACCTACAGGGGAGTCTCTTCAGAGGCGGTGAAGCAGGTCTGCAGGTGTCTATTTTTCTCTCCCCCCTCTGTCTTCCCCTCCTCTCTCCATTTCTCTCTGTCCTATCCAATAACAACCACATCAATAAGAACAACAATAATAACTACAACAACAATAAAAAAAGACAAGGGCAACAAAAGGGAAAATAAATAAATAAAATTTTAAAAAATCTTAAAAAAAAACTGCATCAAAAAAAAATTAAAGGAGATATAAATTACCATAAGTTATCTTTCTGAAAATAGAATGCTATAACACAGAACAAGTATTTAGTGGAAGGATATTTTCTGAAATTATAATCTGAATCTAAATGTTAAAAAGACCTATTGTAATTCACGAATTACTGATGTGGCATGTGTCTTGAAGAAATTAACTGTTAATGCTTTCTAGAAAAGGCAAAGTTACCTTACAATGCACAAGAACCCCAGTTCAAGCCCCTACAAGTCCTCACCTACAGTGGGAAAGCTTCATAAGTGGTGAAGTGGGGCTACCGGTGTCTGTTTCTCTTCCTCTCTGCCTCCCTGCTCCCTCTCAGTTTCTGACTATCTCTATAAATAAATAAATAAGAAAATATAATAATTTAAAGCATTTAAAACAGAGAGAAAGGTAAAGAGAGATACAGAAAGAAGGAAAGACACTTGCAGCATTATTCCACCACCTGTGAAAATTCTCATCTACTGGTGGGGTCTGAGCATTTGAACTCCGGTTCTTGTTCATGGAAATGAGTACACTCTACTGGATAAGGTACTGCCTTGTCCTTTGATTAGAAATGTTTAAACAGGATGTTGAAGTGGAAGAATTGCTTCAGATTAAGATGAGACTGAAACAAGACAGTAATAGATTACATTCTATCTCAGATTTACTAATGTCTTTGTAACAAACTACAGAGTAAAGAGCTAGAATGTGTTGATCTGCTATTTTATAGTATAACATTTTAAAAGTATAAAATGATATAAAAAATTTGCTACTTTATAATATTTGCTGGGCATCCCTTGGCATTAGCATTCTACAAGGAGAAGATGACACTGGTGTTACAATATGGTCATTATTTTTAGTTGTAGAAGTGGCATCAGAGAAGGAGGAAAATTTCAGGGAGGTCAGTTAGGGACTTCTGATTCCAAGTTGAATGTTAGTAATATTAGTAACCATAGTGTAGGCTTCCTACTAGCTGAAGGATCCTCCTGATAGAAACACTCTCAATGCTTCTTTCTCAATAAGACAGAAATATTTCTCTGTAAAAACTCATCTGTGAAACAAAGCATTCAGACTGATTTTCTTCTTTGGAATTGAATTCTGAGAATTATACCCATGGTGCTAGTTCTACTCTTTGAAATTATGTAGAGCATATTATTTATTCATTCACCTGAAAGATTTGCATGGCAGGTAATGTCTTAAAAATGAGAGTACAAAAGTAAAGAGGGCATAGCCCCAGCTCTCAAGAAGCATAAAACCTAGTGAGAAAAAAAGGGACATAGTCAGGTTTTGTTGTAATAAGTGCAGAAGAGAAAAAAAAAAACTCATGAAATTTAGAGGGAATGGTAATTGATTGCCCTGTCATAATTAAAAATTTTTTTTTACTATTTATTTATTCCCTTTTGTTGCCCTTGTTGTTTTATTGTTGTAGTTATTATTGTTGTTGATGTCTTCGTTGCTGGATAGGACAGAAAGAAATGGAGAGAGGAGGGGAAGACAGAGAGGGGGAAAGAAAGACAGACACCTGCAGACCTGCTTCACCACCTGTGAAGTGACTTCCCTGCAGGTGGGGAGCCAGAGGCTCTAACTGTGATCCTTATGCCAGTCTTTGTGCTTTGAGCCACGTGCGCTTAACCCACTGCACTACTGCCCAACTCCCTGCATCTTGAGAATATTTCTGGTGCCTTTATGGAATAATCCATACTACATTTGATGAAAACAAGTTTTGTTAATTAATTGATTAGTTTTAATTAATTAAATTTATTTTCTATTACCACCAGGGTTTTATTTCTGGGGCTCAGTTTTGGTTCTACAGATCCACAACTCCCAGTGGTCATTTTACTTTTTTTGTTTTCTTTTACACTTGATAGTGCAGAGAAGAATTAAGAAGGGAGGCTAGGGGCAGGGATAGATAGCATAATTGTTATGCAAAGAGACTCTCATGCCTGAGGTTCTAAAGTCCCAGGTTAAATCCCCTGCCTCACCATAAGCCATAACTGCGAAGTGTTCTGCTAAGAAAAAAAAAGGAGGGGCTAGAAAAGGAGGGAGCGAAAGAAATACTAGCACACCTGCTTCACTGCTCCTGAAGCACCACTCCTCAATCCCTTGCAGGTAAGAAGCAGGGGTTTGAACCAGGTCCCTGTTCTTGGTAATGTGTGCATTTAACCATGTACACCACTGCCTGGCCTTGGCAGTCACGTTTTAAGTTTTAATGTGGTCTCCCTCTTGTTTTTCTTTTTCCTGAATAATGCAGTTCTCTAGGTTGCTCTCATAATTTTTGAATTCTTTATTCCTCTTTCTTCCTTTTCTGGAGATTTTGTTATCCATTTATTTTTTTTTTCCTTCTTCAAATGTGGCCTTTTGGAGTTAGCATTACCTGTGTTTGATCTGGCCAAGTCTATAGAAATATCATCCTGTTCTGTTTTATAATATAAAATCTAGATAGAAATTATCATTTAAACTTTTATGTGCAGATATATGCACACTAATCCACACATCTTCCCGCCGTCAAAGTATAGTGTATGATAGGAAGAGGCTAATGATTAATCCAAATAATTCCTTAGCACCGGAATTTGGGGCATCTTAATGTTTTTCAACACAAATTTGGTCAAGGAACTTTTTTAAAATACATTTGAGTAACATTACACATTCGATTGGTAATTTTGTATGAGACCAGGACTTAATAGAATATTAGGCTGTTGGGATCAATAATATATTGTAATATATGGTTGAGCCCATATATTACAATGTACAAAGACCCAAACTGAAGTCTCTGGTCCCGCCTACAGGGAGAAAGCTTCACGACTGGTCAAGCAGGGCTACAGGTGTCTCTCCATCTTTTCCCCTCTTTATCTCCCCCTGCTTTCTCAATTTCCCTCTGTCTCTATCCAATAATAAATAAATGAATTCAAATAAAATAATATATTGGGCTGTCAGAAAAGATATGAGGTGTTTTTCTGTGTTTTTATTTAATTAATTAATTTTTTGTTTTTAGTTATAAAGTAGAAACACTGACAAGACCATAGGATAAAAGGGATACAATTCCACACAATTCCCACCACCAGAACTCCATATCCCATTTCCTTCCCTGTTAGCCTTCCTATTCTTTAACCCTCTGGGAGTATGGACCCAGGGTCATTATAGGGTGCAGAAGGTTGAAGGTCTGGCTTCTCTAACTGCTTCCACGCTGAACATCAGCATTGACAGGTTGATCCATACTCCCAGCCTGTCCCTCTCTTTCCTAGTGGGGGAGGGATCTGGGGAGGTGGGTTCCAGGACACATTGGTGGGGTTGTCTGTCCTGGGGAGTCTGGTTGGCATCATGGTTGCATCTGGAACCTGTTGGCTGAAAAAGAGTTAAGATAGAAAACAGAGCAAATTTTTGACTAATCATGAACCTAAAGGTAAGAATATTGCGGTTGGTGACTAGGGGGTCTTCATTTTGGAAAAATCTCATAGGTCTATTTTAGTATATTCCAAGGAGCCCATGACTGAACTAGTGTGTACCTGCGTCGGACATCTAATATGCAGGCACACACATCTAATGTGACCTAAGGTATTGTCTGGGGAGGATGGTGTATAGTTGGAAAAAGAACAAGAAAACTGGATCAGCGAAGAGCATCATGGATGGTACAAAGGGACCTCCTGCAGATTGTGTAGCTGTGCTGTGATATCTTTCCTCTCTCTGTCTCTTTCCCCCCTCACTATCCCTTGGGGGGCTTTGGGAAGAGTGAAGAGGGTATTGGTGCCCTGGTGCATGATGGTGGAAAACAAACTAAATTGGGAGTGATGGTGTTCCACAGAAATCTGTCACGAGAAGAATAGAAGTTGTGTCAAAGTAAAAAAACAAAAATGTGCTATACACCACTAGCCTACTCCCAATGAAATTATTAAAAAATGAAAAATTATGAGAAAGAAAATGAGCCTAGAAGGCAAATTCGTAATACTGAGCTTGTGTGAGGTTCTAAGTTTCTTCCCTAAGAAAACGATTTTTAAAAAATATTTTACTTTGGGAGTCGGGCTGTAGCGCAGCGGGTTAAGCGCAGGTGGCGCAAAGCACAAGGAGCGGAATAAGGATCCAGGTTGAGCACCGGCTCCCCACCTGCAGGGGAGTCGCTTCACAGGCGGTGAAGTAGGTCTGCAGGTGTCTATCTTTCTCCCCTCCTCTCTCCATTTCTCTCTGTCCTATCCAACAATGACAACAACAATAATAACTACAACAATAAAACAACAAGGGCAACAAAAGGGAATAAATAAATAAAATAAATATTTAAAAAATTTTACTTTAAAAATTAATATTATTTATTTGTTTGTTTATTTTATTTGATAGAATAGAGAGAAACTGAGGGGATGGGGAGATAAAGAGGGAGAGAGACAGAGAAAGAGAGACAACTGCAGGACTGCTTTGCCACTTATGAAGCTTTCCCCCTGCCGGTGGGGAGAAGGAGCTTGAACCTGGGTTCTTCTATAAGGCAATACCTATACTTAACCAGGTGCATCATCACCTGCCCTCCCCAAGAAAACAATTTTAAGTATGCCATACTAATCAATACTAATTTATTATATGCTACATGAAGGATATTGCATTAACTTTTGTGAGTATTAATGAACTTATCGGGTTCCAACAGCAAGCATATGAGACGGATGCTATTATCTTCATTTCGCTTGTGATGAAATTGCAGTTGATTGTTGTAAGATAGTGTGCAAAAGCAACTTAAAGAGATCTAGTGTCAGCATCAAGACACTAGACTCCAGTGTTGACTTTATCATATATCGTGTGTGTGTGTGTGTGTGTGTGTGTGTGTGTGTGTGCGTGTGCGTACCTGTGTACAAGATGAAGGAAATTCTACTTCTCATTCCTTAAATGAAGGAAGTTAAACAATGTTTTTCTCATTTTTATGGTCGCTATATGGTTTCCATAATCTTCTCCATAGGACTGTCTTTATTATATCAAATAGTCAAATCTGAGAAAACAAACAAAATCAGCCTTTTTTCTACTCTTTAGCTGCCAGTGTCTGTATCATTAGCAATGAAATACTGATCCACAACTCTCTCCCCTATTCTCTTGTTTTAAAAACAATGTCTTTTCTCTTAAATGCTTTTTTTTTATATTTTTAAGAATGAGTAAGGTGCTTTAAAAAGTATAAGAAAGAACAGCATAATATAAAAAAAAGAATCAATGAGGATAGGAATCTTCACATGTTTGATTTAATTATATCTGTCACTGAAAACAAAGTTATGTTTTATTGCCTTAATGGAATGTTCATTGGCAGACTGCAATAGTAATCTGGTTTCTGGCCCCTAGTTCATTTGTGCCAACCCAAGGGGACAGGTGACCATTCCTCACCATTAATAATAGTGTTGTGTAGAGACAAACTAACCAAAGTTAGTTTACATTAGTAAATTATAAAAACCACATAACATTTCTCCTAGCTGTTTGCAGACATACCTGGGGGAGAGATTCTATCAGGAAAGTAGATTTTCCTAGTTCCTTTATTAAATTTAATTTTAATTTTTATTTAATTTATTTATAAAATAAAAATGGAAAATGTCGACAAAACCATAGAATAAGAGGGATACAATTCCACACATTTCTCACCGCCAAAGTTCTATATCCCATCCCCTCTACTGGATATTTGACTATTCTTTGTCTTTCTGGGAGCATGGACCCAGGATCTTTATGCGGTGCAGAAAGTGAAAGGTCTGGCTTCTGTAATTGCTTCTCCACTGGACATGGGCACTGGCAGGTCGATCCATACACCCAGCCTGTTTCTATCTTTCCTGGGTGGGGCAGGGATCTGGAGAGGTGGGGTTCCAGGACACACTGGTGAAGTTGTCTGCTGGGGGGAGTCAGGTTGGCATCATGGTAGCATCTGCAACACATTGTCTGAAAAAGCATTAAGATATAAAGAGGAACAAAATGTTTAATCATCAGGAACCTAAAGGCAATAATATAGCAGATGAGACTTGTGATTTCCGTTTTGGAAAAAAATGCAGTGGGTCTATTTTAGTTCTATTCCAAGGAGCCCATGACTTTACTAATTTTTGCCTGAGACTGACAGCTAACATGCAGGTGGGCCAAAGGTATTATTTGGGGAGATAGTTTCAGGGTTGGATATAGAACTAGAAAGCTAGATCAGGGAAGACAGAAGACCCCAAATCTGGGAAAAGTATACAAATATTGTTAACTGTAAACCCCATCGATTTGTTCTGGGGCCTATATTTAAAGCAGGAACCTGTGTAACCTCTGCATCCCTGTAGGTCTGAGTTAAAGCTAGGAACGTTCTAGGTTGTACCCATTGCCAGACTCATCTTCCTTGAGTGGTAGAGGATGTTGGCCCAACCTCCTCTTCAGAGAATGGGGCAGTCCTACCATTATTGATCCACATTGAGGGCAAGGTCCTATGGGGGCCCAAGTAGGGGTCCATTATGTTTTTCTGATGGAAGTGACCAGTGACAATGGAGAGAAGGATCTATTAGAGGTCTAGGCCCATCATGTCTGTATCGGAATCCCAGGATTCCCTGACGAGGCCCCAGGAGATAAGGTGGCCTGGTAGTAAGCCAAAGAGCCATCATTAAAGTATGTCAGTCTCTTGCCTTTATCCAGCTTTTGTAGTTCTTACTTTGTCTGATAATGTTAGCCTTGGAGTGACTGAGGGAAGGAAATAGGAGGTAGGTGAGGAGAGTATCTAGGTCTTAGTTGAAACTCTGATTAAGTACTTTATGTTGTCTTTATTAGGTCTTTCTACTTGCTTGCTGCACTTACTGGGTCACTGAAAACTATTGTGTATTTTTCTTTAAGATATATATTTTGCCCTAACTTATGGGTACATGTGCACATGTGCTATGTTTTTTGGGCCCTGGTTCATATTAGGTGTTGGGCCTGTGTTAGGAAGTGCACTACCCGAAATGGAGTTAAGGAGTCCTATGAGCTAGGAACAATCTCACCAGAGTACTGAAGCTGAAGGGTTGACATCCACACCTGATGTCTCTGCATATAGACCAAAATGAAACATGTTAAGGTAGGACTGACTGATTAGTTTGAGATCAGCAGATGCAGTATCTATTGGGATGGGTCCAGTGAAGCCTGTTGAAAAACGAGCCATGCCCGAGGTTCCAGGACTGGGAGAAATATGGATTTAATAAAGAATGAGGAGGGTTCTTGCTGTCTAAGGCTTTAAGAAGGCAGTAGATAGTTATTATTATAAACAGGTTATCTGGAAATTTGGTTGACATTGAAAGTTCCATTGTTAGAATTTTCTGTATCGCACAAGACCTCACCATGATTTATGTCGTTTAATGCTATTTACATATAGCTCTATCTAATATCGTGACTCAGCTACTTGCTTCTGCTCTCTCTGGTCTAAGATTATAGTAGATTTAATATTTCAAAAATAAAAATTTATTATTAGAAATGTATTAACACTTTAATCCCACAATTAAAATTCAATCAGGTTAACAATTCGAAGCTTTAAGTGCTGAGATTGAAGGAATATATACTCAGAACTGGGGTCTATCCATCAAAAAAATTGAGACATTCATCTATTCTCCCCTTATATTGATTAAATAGTGAATTATAAAACTATAAATTATTAATAAGTGTGTGTATTAACACCATTCTCACCACCAAAGGTCTCTGTCCCTACCCCCAACCCCCTCTAGTGAAACTGAAAATCTACCCTTTCCCTCTAAATTTGTATATAGGTCTGGGTAGAATATTCATTTTGATGATATTAATTCTTCCAATCCATGACCATGGGATCCTGGTACTTTTATATTATCTTATTATCATTACACAATCTCTTGTGTGAGTACTGAAGTTGAGAAGAAGATAAAAATAAAAAATGATGTGGAATATAAGTATGTAGATACAGTATAATTGTAATAGTGGCATATATATATGGATGTGGTGGTAATTGAAGATAAACTGTATGTCTTAGAGTCAGGTAGATGTTATTATTTATTTATCTGTAAGTAGTTATATTTCTCAAACTTTTATTGTCCTATAATTCTTTCCCATTGGTTTCATATCACTTGCCCACCCTTAAAGCTTTTACTCCAAGAAATTGTCATATATATATATATATATATATATATATATATATATATATATAAATTTTTCTCTAATTTAATTCTGAGACCGCAACATGCCAGATTTCAGACATCCAAATATTCAGAGCATCAACTACAAAGAACATGGTTATATTAACATTTCTGTGTTAACTCTCATCATTGATTTATTCTATAGTTTTTATCATATGGAATGAGATTAAGTTGTGTTTGTGAGATCAATCTTTAAGGAAGAGTTTATTGACTGTCTATTCTTTTTTTTTAATACCTAGAGTTTTCTTTCTTTCTTTCTTTCTTTCTTTCTTTCTTTCTTTTATTTAAGAAAGGATAAATTAACAAAACCATAGGGTAGGAGGGGTACAACTCCACACAATTCCCACCACCCAATCTCCATATCCCACCTCCTCCCCTGATAGCTTTCCCATTCTCTATCCCTCTGGGAGCATGGACCCAGGGTCATTGTGGGTTGTAGAAAGTGGAAGGTCTGGCTTCTGTAATTGCTTCCCGGCTGAACATGGGCACTTACTGGTCAGTCTATACTCCCAGTCTGCCTCTCACTTTCCCTAGTAGGGTGGGTCACTGGGGAAGCTTAGCTCTAGGACACATTGGTGGGGTCATCACATTGGTGATGGCATCTGGAACCTGGTGACTGAAAAGAGAGTTAACATACAAAGCCAAACAAGTTGTTGAGCAATCATGGACCCAAAGCTTGGAATAGTGGAAAGGAAGTGTTAGGGAGGTACTCTAGTGTACTTCTGCTATCAGGTATATATTTTGCAGTAGTTTATGGATACGTGTGAACATATGCTCTCTCTCACAGACACTGGTGTATATCTAGGTTTTTAGACTTTGTTAGAAAGTGAACCACCTGAGATGGAATTAGAGTATACTATGAAAGGAAAGGTCTCACCCGAGTAATGAAGCTGAAGGGTTGTCATTCCACATGTGAAGTCTCTGGACACAGTCTGAAGTAAAGCAAGTTGAGTTGGCCATTGTTGCGTTGATTAGGTTGTGATCAGCAGATGCAATATTATTTGATATGGATTGGGAGAGGCATATGGGAAAGTGGGCCCTATCCAATGGTTCAAGGACTGGGGGAAGTAGAGGCTCTATAGTGGAGATGTGAGGTTCCTGCTGTCTTAGAGTTCAAAAAGACAATTGTTAGTTAATGTTATCATCACATTATTTGGTAATTGGGTTAACTTTGAAAAGTCCTTTTGTTATGGTTTCCTCTATGGTACCCAGTATCTTGTATATAGCTGTGCTATTGGTTGCTTCTGATCTACTTGGTCTAGGCTTTTGAGAGAGTCTGCCTACCAAATACACAGCCTATATATATTAAAAAGATTCAGTTTGTGTTTTAAAAAACTTTGAGACTTACAATTAATTTTCCCCCTCTCATATTAATTAACTAGTGATTTATATGACTATATTTTACTAGGAGTGTCCATAAACACCATTCCACCACCAAAAGAATGTGACCCATCCCACTCACCCACTCTCACCCCCACTGGCCCAGAAAGCTGCATGTCTACTCCTCACCACAGGGCTTTTACTTTGGTACCCTACTTACAATTTGGTCAGGTCCTGTTTTTAGTTTACCTTTCAGATCTTCTTCCTCAACTTCTGTTGATGAGTGGGATCATGCCATACTCATCTTTATCTTTCTGACTTAGCTCACTTAAGATAATTCCTTCTACCTCTGTCCAAGATGGGTCAGGGAAGGTGGGTTCATTGTTCTAGATAGCTACATAGTATTCCATTGTGTATATGTACCACAGCTTTCTCGGTCACTCATCTGTTGTTGGGCACCTGGGTTGCTTCCAGGTTTTAGGTATTATGAATTGTGCTGCTATGAACATAGGAGTACACACCTCTTTTTGGTTGGGTGTTATGGAGACCTTGGGGTATAAGCCCAGGAGAGGAATTACTGGATCATATGGAAGGTCCATGTCTAGCCTTCTGAGAGTTTTCCAGACTGCTCTCCACAGAGGCTGTACCAATTTACATTCCCACCAGCAATGCAAAAGGGTTCCTCTGTCCCCACAACCTCTCCAGCATTTGTTGCTGCTGTCATTTTTGATGTATGCCATTCTTACAGGAGTGAGGTGGTATCCTAGTGTTGTCTTAATTTGCATTTCTCGGACAATCAGTGACCTAGAGCAGTTTTTCATATGTTTGTTAGCCTTTTGGATCTCCCCTGTAGTGAATGTTTTGTGCATATCCTCTGCCCATTTTTGGATGGGGTCATTTGCTTTTTTGGTGCTAAGTTTGCTGAGATCTTTATATATCTTGGTGATTAGTTTCTTGTCTTAAGTATGGCATGTGAAGATCTTCTCCCATTCTGTGAGGGGTCTCTCTGTTTGTTTAATTGTTTCTTTGGATGTGCAGAAGCTTTTCAATTTGATGTAGTCCCATTAGTTTGTTTCTGCTTTAGTCTACGTTGAAATTGGGTTTGATTCATCAAAGATGTCCTTGACGTGTATGTGGGAAAGTGTTTTACCAATGTTTTCCTCTAAGTATTTGATTGTTTCTGGTCTGACATCTAGGTCTTTGATCCATTTGGAGTTGATTTTTGTTTCTGGTGAGATAAAGTGGTTCAATTTCATTCTTCTGCATGTTTCAACCCAGTTTTCCCAGCACCATTTATTGAGAAGAGTCTCCTTCCATTTAAGCCTTTGGGCCCCCTTATCAAAGATTAGATGTCCATAGGTGTGGGGATTTATTTCTGGGCTTTCAATTCTGTTCCATATGTCTGTATGCCTATTTTTGTTCCAGTACCATGCTGTTTTGATGATGATGGCTTTATAATATAGTTTAAGGTCTGGGAGTGTGATGCCTCCATTTCTGTTTCTTTTCCTCAAGATGGTTTTGGCAATTCTAGGTGTTTTCAGGTTCCAGATAAATGATTGTAGTGTTTGTTCTATTCTCTTAAAGAAGCTTGGTGGAACTTTGATGGGTATTGCATTAAATTTGTATATGGCTCTGGGGAGAATATTCATTTTGATGATATTTATTCTTAAAATCCATGGGCATGGGATATCTTTCCATTTCTTGGTATCAATTTCTATTTCCTTGAGTAGCGACTCATACTTTTCAGCATACAAGTCTTTCACTTCTTTGGTCAACTTTATACCTAGGTATTTGATTGATTTTGCTGAAACAGTAAATGGCAGTGATTTATGGATGTCTTCTTCAGATTTAGTGTTTGCATAAAGAAATGCCACTGATTTTTGTACATTGATTTTATAGCCTGATACCTTGCTATATTGCCTAATAACTTGCAGTCTTTTTCTGCAGGATCCCTTAGGTTTTTCTATGTATACTATCATATCATCTGCAAATAGTGTGAGCTTGACTTCTTCCCTTCCAATCTGTATTCCTTTGATTCCTTTCTCTTGCCTGATTGCTATAGCAAGAACTTCCAATACTATGTTGAAGAGGAACGGTGACAGTGGACAGCCCTGTCTAGTCTCTGATCTGAGGGGGGAATGCTTTCAGCTTCTGTCCATTGAGTATGGCTGTAGGTTTGCTATATATAGACTCCACTATCGTGAGGAATTTCCCATCTATTCCCATTTTTTGTAGAGTTTTGAGCATGAACGGGTGTTGGATTTTGTCAAAGGCTTTCTCTGCATCTATTGAGATAATCATGTGGTTTTTGGCTTTGCTTTTATTGATGTGGTGAATGACATTGATTGACTTACGGATGTTGAACCATCCTTACATTCCTGGGATGAATCACACTTCGTCGTGATGAACAATCTTTTTGATATGTTGCTGTATCCGGTTGGCCAAGATCTTGTTTAATATTTTGGCATCTATGTTCATCAGAGATATTAGTCTATAGTTTTCCTTTTTTGTTGTGTCCCTATCAGCTTTTGATATCAGGGTGATGTTGGCTTCATAGAAGGTGGAAGGGAGTATTCCTGTTTCTTCAATCTTATGGAAAAGCTTAAGAAGTATGGGTACTAACTGTTTCCTGAAAGTTTTGTAGAATTCATTTGTGAAGCCATCTGGTCCAGGACTTTTGTTGTTGGGGAGATTCTTAATAACGGTTTCAATTTCTTTGTCTGTGATTGTTGCATTTAGATTTTGTAGTTCTTCTTGGTTCAGTTTTGGAAGTGCATATGCTTCTAGGAATTGTTCCATTTCTTCCAGATTCTCTAGCTTGGTGGCATATAGTTCTTCATAGAAGTTTCACAGTATTCTCTGGATTTCTGTGGTGTCCGTTGTGATATCTCCTGCATCGTTTACAATTCTATTAAGTTGAGTCTTCTCTCTTTTTTGTTTGGTGAGTCTGGCTAGGGGTTTGTCAATTTGTTCCTTTGTTCCTCTTCCTTTAAATCTTTGAGGTGTGCAGTACGGTCGTTCATTTGAGCTTCTTCTTGGTGTTTAATATGTGATTGTATGGCTATAAGTTTCCCTCTCAATACTGCTTTAGCTGTGTCCCAAATATTTTGATAGGTTGTGTCTTCATTTTCATTTGTTTCCAGGAACATTTGAATTTCCTGCTTGAGTGAGTCTCTGACCCAGTGGTTCTTAAGGAGTATGTTGTTTAGTTTCCAAATTCTGTGACTTTTAATAATATTCTGTTTGTTGTTAAATGTTAGTTTTACTCCACTGTGGTCTGAGAAGATACTTGGGATGATTTCGATGCTCTTGAATTTATTGATGCTGTCTTTGTGGCCTAACATGTGGTCTATCCTTGAGTATGTGTTATGTGGATTTGAAAAGAAGGTGTATTCCAGTTTTTGGGGTGAAGGACACTGAAAATGTCCAAGATGTCTAGTCTGTCAATCTCTTCACTCAATTCTCTTGTATCTTTGTTGGTTGTCTGCTTTGTTGATCTGTCTACATGTGAGAGTGGGTTATTGATGTCTCCCACTATTATTGTACTACTATTGATGTATTTTTGAAATTCTTTCAGTACGTGCTTGACATATTTAGATGGTCCCTCATTGGGTGCATAGATGTTAATAATTGTTAAGTCTTCTTGGCTGATTGATCCTCTAATCATTATGTAATGTCCTTGCCTATCTTTTATTTATTTAATTTAAAATCTATTGTGTCTCTGATGAGAATGGCTGTCCCTGCCCTTTTTTGTGGTCCGTTAGCCTGTATGAGAGTTTTCCATCCTTTCACTTTAAGTCTGTGTTTATTTTGTATTGACAGATGGGATTCTTGCAAGCAGCATATGGTTGGGTTATGTTTTCTGATCTATCTCCCACCCTGTGCCTTTTGATGGGTGAGTTTAAGCCATTGACGTTTATTGATATTATGGATTTAATGTATTGTAGTGCCATTGTTCAGGAAAAAAAATTTTGTTTGCTCTGATGTATTGCCAGTATTATAGTGATGTTCTTGTTTATAAGAGGTCTTTTAGAACCTCTTTCATGGCCGGTTTGGTGATGGTTGCTTCCTTTAACTGTTGTTTGTCTAAGAAGGTTTTGATCCCTCCATCTAGATTGAATGAAAGCCTAGCAGGATATATTATCCTTGGTTGAAACCCTTTTTCATTCAGGGCTCAATACATCTCTTGCCATTCTCTTCTGGCTTTTAGAATTTGAGTGGAGAAGTCTGCAGATAATCTTATGGAGTTTTCCCTGTATGTGACTTTTTGTTTCTATCTTGCAGCCTTTAGGATCCTTTCTTTATCCTTACTTCTTCTCATTGTGACTATGTTGTGTCTTGGTGTCTTCAGGTCTGGGTTGATTCTGTTTGGAACTCTCTGGGCCTCTTGAATCTTGATGTCCTTTCTGTTATTCAGGTCCGGGAGGTTTTCTTCTATTATTTCCTCTAGAATGTTTGCTTCCCTTTCCTCTGGCAGGCCAATTATATGAATGCTACTTCTTTTGAGATCATCCCATATGTCTCTGTTGTTGTTTTCAGTGTCTCTCAATCTCTATTTGAACTCTTTTACCTCTTTCTTCGTTTTCTCTAACTCATCCTCTGTCTGATTAATTCTGTTTTCTGCTTCTGTTAGTCTGCTTTCCCTTGCCTCAGCTTCTTTCTTCATTACAGATATTTCAGCTTTCAGTTCTCTAATTGCCTCAAGATAATCAGTATTTTCCTTGGGGGTCTCAACTGTTGTTTCCGTAATACTGCCATTCCTTTCCTCCAATGTTGTTTTCATTTCTGTGATTAATAAGTTTATTACTGCTTGCATAGTTTTCTTATCTATGGTTACTTCTGACTGATTTGTAGTTTCTTCTGGGCTCTTGTCTTCATTCATTGGAGTAGCCGTTTTATTTGTTTTTGATCTACCCATTTTTTTTCATTTATGTGTTTCTTTTTTATGCTCTGTTGTTCCTCAGTTGTTGTGTCTTGAGTACAAGTAACACTGTACTAAATATCTTTATGACAATTGCACTCACCAACCTCAGGAATCACAATAGCAACTGAAGCAAGTATTAAAGCAGTTTAATCACTACCAGTTAGCCAAACAATGTCTCCGGTCTGTGAAAAAATAGTAACCAAATCCCAGTGAAGAAGAAAGAGAAAAGACAGATGGGATAGCAAGAATAGACAGTTATGCAAATCTACTATCCACTGTATATTCTAGAGTTAACAAGAGGGGAAAGGGAAGTAAAGTAGAGATACACACATAGAGAGTCCACTCTGAGTCAGCTTTCTTCCCCAAAATAATTCCTAAATTCAGAAAGACAAGGAAGAAGGAAGGAAGAAGTGTATGAGAAGATAAAGAAAAAAAGAAATAAGAGAGAGAAAAGAGAAAAGATAAGAACAAGAGCTGTAATTAACGAGCAGTGAAAGAGAAGTTTTTTTTTATTACTTTATTTTTAATTTAATTTAATTTAATTGTATTTTATGTTTTTTAATTAGCTAGGAGGAGGAGGAAGGGGGGAGTCTGTAGAGGAGGTAGGAGTAATGAGAGAAGTTCCTCCCACAATAGATAAGATGCCCACTACCCTAGCAATGAAAGATACCCTAAGAGTTAATTCTGATCAACCTAAAGGGGGGGAAAGATATATGCCTTTATATAATATTAATAATAAAATAGAGCAGGGTACAAAAAATCCCCTGTCCCAGATTACCTCAAACCTCGTGAGCAATGGCAGCTGATTGTTAAGAAAGAAAAAGAAACAAACAAAAAACCTCAGGACTACACAAAGCTGAAACAGACAGTTATGCAAATCTACTATCCACTGTATAATCTAGTGGTAGCTAAAGGAGGAAGGGAAGTTGATCAGAGATACTCGCAGTGAGAGTCCACTCTGAGTCAGAATTATTCCCCAAAATAATTCCCAAACGTGTATCAGTGAAAGCACACTCTTTGTTGGTGTGGAGGATGGGGCCTGTGGCTTTGGAAGCTGTAGGATTAAGGAAGAAAGGATGACAAGAATGAGAAAAATAAAAAAAGAAAGAGAGAAAAAAGAAAAAGATAAGAAAGAGAACAGTAATAAAAGAGCAGTGGAAGGAGTTTTTTATTTAAAAGTTTAAAAAATTATTTAATTAGCTATGCGGGGGGCAGGGTTTTGGCTACGTAGAAAGAAAAAAGGCCAGAGGTTTCAGAAGGGACTAGACTTAGAATGAATGATACTCCCTAGTGGGACAGGAATCCTGGTAAAGAAAGAAGCTCAGCAGGGGAGCCTGCTAGGAGCTGGTCCCCAGGGACTGGTTATGAGGGCTAGGGGGAGGAGGTGCTCTTTGGGAATAATAATTTAAAAGAAAAAAAATTTTTCTCTTTTTTTCTACTCTATTTTTTAACCCAAATTAAGTTATAGTCACCTTCTTGGTGTCACCGCTAGGACTCCTTATTGACTGGCCTACTAATGGCAGAAAATCCTACCGTTTCCAGAGGATGTGTTCAGAGCTCAAGCCACTAGCAGCTTCTCAGTCCACCATCTTCTGGGAACCCCACTATTGATTGTCTATTCTGTATGAAATGTAGGATCAGTAAATTCAGGAAGCATTTCCCTTCAAGTGGTAAAATTTCATTAATGCCTTTTTCACCTCAATAAAAAATAATCTTCTTTATTTAAAAGTTCTTATAATTTACAGAACTTTATGTTTTATAATCTGACATGCTTCACCAATTCACCTTTTATCAAAATCCAAATCTACATGGGAACATTCTCCCACTTTGTTTCATAGAAATATAGAAGGTTGTGAATATTGTCCATTGTGATTACCTTGTTTTCTCAGTCACAGGAATTATGCACAAATTTAGCCTCTTAACTGTTGTTGGTATGCATGAGACCCCTTCTGTTTCATTTGGTTTAAATCCCCCCTGCTTAACACTATTCTATTTACATAACCACTTCATTCTATTTACATAACCGCTGTTAACAAGCACCACCCTCCTTCCAGGGCATTGGTTCAATCCCCACTGTTTCATGATATGTTTTTGCTCCACCCCCTCTCCTTGTCACACCCTGATCCTCTCCTTGTCACACTCTGATTATCACCAGTCACTTTTCTCTCCACCCTCTCTATGTCACATCCTGTTTCCACCCTACTTGGCAAGTATATATAAAGACAGCATTGTGAGTTTTACAGTACTTGAGTTTTGCTAAGCTCGTCTTAGATTGTGCTGCGTCCTGCATGAATAAAGAGATACTGCCTACAGCTCAACCATGAGTCCCTGGTCATCTGTTACCCGCTCGTGAAGCCAGCCTGGCGAAAACAAACTGTGAACAAAAATTTGGTATACCATGGTTTTTGGTGCTATTGCCGTGCCATACATAAAGAATTATGTTTGATTCTGGGATAGGAAAAGTTAAAAGGGTATTGGTAGAATTACTAAGTATGTATAGGAGGTCCTAGTTAAAGGAACAAAGATTCAAAAAATCAAGAAATTAAAATGTAGTTAAAATTCAGTATATTGAAAACTGAAATCTTTATTTTTATTTTCATTAGTGATTTAATACTGATTTAAAAAATTATTAGATAAAGGGGTATAATTCCACACTGTTCCCGCCATTAGAGTTCTGTGTCCCCCATTCCCTCCATTGGAAACTTCAGTGATTTTCCCAAGGTCACAAATATTGGTTGACTATTATATATTTGCCCTTTTTTACATTCCTGCCTTCTCTTCCTTTCTAAGTCACACCTGCACCTGTTGCTACTCCTGAATATCTTTCCTTTTTTCCTCTTCTCTCTATGTCCTGATGGAATTGGAGTTTAGAGTCCTCTGGTCATTGTCCTTAACATTTCTACCCCACTGGGAGTATGCACTAAAATTCTCTATGGAATTCAGAAAGTAGGAGTTCTGGCTTCTGCAATTGCTTCTCTTCTTGATATGGACATTGGCAGGTCATCCTATACCTCCAGCCTGTTTCTGTCTTTCCCTAGTGGGATAGGGCTCTGGAGAGGTGAGGTCCTGTGTTACTTTGGTGAGGTCTTCTACACAAGGAATTCTGGATGGGATCAATAGCATCTGCAACTGGATAGCTGAAGGTGGTAAGATATAAAGCAAGACAAAATGTTTTAACAAACAGGAACCAATAAAGTAGGAATAGAGCAGATGAAATTATTGATCCTGGGGTGCATTTTGGAACATAGCTATTTTAGGTATATTCCAAGGGGACCCTGACTTCAGGAATTTTGGCCTAAGCTTGATAGCTAATATGCAAGACTAAAAATATTGTCTGGGAAGATGGTGTCAGAGTTGAGACTAGGGCTAGAAAGCTGCATTAGGGCAGAGAATAGCTACCAATCTCAAAGAAAATATGTAAATATAATTAAGTGTTTTCCACATTGATCTGACCTAGGGCCCATATTTATTCACAATTAGCACAAGAACCTGTGTAACCTCTGAGTGCCTGTCGGTCTGAGCACACTGCACTCATTTCAGGACCAATGTTCCTTGAGAGGCAGGGCAGGATTGCCCAGGCTTCTTTTGGAGGGATGGGGGTGGTGGGCATCCTTATTGACTCTTTATTGTCATGGTCTACTTTGAACTTGACCTATGCCCCTCCAAAAAGTCTGATTGAAGAGGAATTGGCAAAAGAACAGAATCAAGTAGGACAAAGTTCAGACTATCTCCACCCCTACTCTGTCAAATGCTCCTACTTGACTGCTCTGTTCCTTACCAGATGGAAGTGAACCTGGGTGCGTGCTCTCATTCTTCTAGACTGGGGAGCAGCAGTGGATTACTAATCCCTTTTGATGCTTTAATATTGTTTTAATCATTTATTTATTCATTTACCTAGTTTTTGTCTGTTGCAGCTTCATGCCTGCACACTCTACTATCCCTGTTGATCTTGATCTCTCTCTCTCTTTCTCTCTCTCCTTTTGATTTCAAATAGTAGAAAAAAAGGAGAGATGGAGAGAAAGAGGGTGTGAGAGACAGAGCAAAAGAACCGAGAGATACCATTATGCCATGAAACTTCCCTTTTGTACAGGTGCCTCCTTGTGGTGCATTTGTCTGTGCCCTTGTCTTCCTGCATAGTAATTTGTGTGCCTGCCAGTTAGAGGATCTCCTGTCTCCTCCTATTGGTTTAAATGATCTCTTTACTATATTTTATCCAAACAGACTTGCTGAATAACCCATACTCTTTCTAGCAAAAACATTAAAGGATCTTCTATATCCTTCACACTCACTTTTACTCATGAAAGAGTATATATATATATATATATATATATATATATATATATATATATATATATATATGTATGTATGTATGTATTTGCCTCTGAGGTATCACTAGGGCTTGGTGCCTACACTATGAATCCACTGTTCCTGGGGGCCATTTTTTCCTCTATTATATTGGATAGGATGAAAAAGAATTGAGAGAAGGAGAGAAAGACAACTGCAGACCTGCTTCACCATTGCCAAGTGACCCCCTGCAGGTGGGAAAGCGGGGCTTGAACCAGGTTTCTTGCGCTGGTCATTGCAGTTGGTACTATGTCCTCTTAACCCAGTGCCACCATATGAACCCCAAGAGAGTAATCTTTAAGGTGCAAGGTTGACCAAGCCACTTTGCTCACCTTCCTTCAAAGGCTTCCCATTGTTTCTCAGAGAAAAGACACTAATTTGACCATCAGCTGGTAGGATATGATCTGCTTAGACTTTATTGTTACTTTATCTCACTCACTGGGCTTTAGACGCTACTCTTTCAATTCCTTGAAAATGTCACATAATCTATTACCTCTTCCTCTGAGGATCACCTTAATTCCTCTCCTTTCTTTAGAACTCTGTTTCTTTTCTTCTCTTTTCTTTTCTTTTCTTTTCTTTTTTTTTCTTTTTTCTTTTCTTGTCTTTCTTTTAGTTCTCCTTTCACATTCCTATCCTGGAATTTTCACATTAAAAGTTTCATTCTCAGGGGAAGCTATCCTTGAGGCTTCATTCCATACTTTCCTCAGCAATTTGTTTCCTTAGCTAATATTCTATTGCCAGAGCTCACGTGGGTTGGCTCTCAGCCAGGAAGGTAAACTTACCAAGTTCTCATCACTAGTTCAAGAAACTACATGAAAAAGAAAGAAACTCGGGGAGGATTCTGGTACAAACACACTCATTTATTGGGGGGTGGGTTTGGGTTAATATAGAAGGCTAGACAAAGAACAAGTTTTCACATACGTCAAAATTCACAGGTTTCTTAAAGGTCAGCATACCCCTATGGTAGGGGCTGGTATGACAAGAGTTGATACATAAAGATAAAAACAATTAGTCTCCTGATGCAGGCATTTAATTACCCAAAGGCATTTGAGAGAAGAATAGTGGGTGAACCAGTAAGGTGAGATAGAGAAGGAAGAACAAGGCTTTAAAGACATCAAAAGGGCTCCAGGAAACAAGGTCTTGGGGGACTTTTCACTTGTTGGGGCGTTAGGAGTGTGTGACAGGATGTGCTCTTCCTTTGTGATCAAAAGGTGAAGTAGAATGTGTGAACTTTGAGTGAGTGAATTCTAAAGCAGGCAACCATTTGTCTGACAGCAGGGGAACTTAAATGAGAGAGGGTGTAGGCTCTTTGTGAATTTTGGGAATCTTACAAAGGGCAAGCTGAGTCTGATAGACTTTTCTCTCTTGGCTCATCTCTATGGAGAGAGGCTAACAAGAGAGGTGTCTTTTTAGACCTCCATCTATGAAGATGGGGGGAGCTTCCCTAAGCTCTACCAAACTTCCACATAGTCCCACAATTCTATGAGAAATGTTTAGAAATATGCTCACCTCAGTACCTTTATTATGATAATTATATATTTTAAATTATATGATATAAGCATTTATTTTATATAAAAACAAGTTCAAGATTGTGGGGGGTTGTTTTCCATCTTTTGTTTTTTCACTTTGTACAGCTCCTAGCACACAACTGCCATTTTATAAATATTTATGATACAGATAATAAAAAAGAAATATCACTAACTAAAGCTAACCAGGATGACAAAAAAACAAATAATAAAAAATAAACGAAACAGCATTTGGATAAAGCAGCAATGACAGTGAAAGTTATCTTAAGTAACTTCTTGTTAATTCAGCTAAAATTTGACTTTAGAAACTTGTGAATAAACATAGCCCATAGGAGGAGGAAAGGGGCTCATTCAAAAACATTTGGCTGTTCGCAGGTCAATGACAGGTCTTGAATTTCATTTTCATGAGCGTCCACAATAAAACCTCAGAGCACAAGCCAATAACTTAACTACTTAAATCCCTCCAGGATTTCTTCCAAGTCACTCTGCTGACCTCAGCTCATCACGTTCATATAATGATTGCAGCAAAACCATCTGTGGAAGCTCTATCATCAATAAGATTGCAAACAAAGCATTAGGACATAATTGTAGTATTAACTCTATAGCTTAATGGAATAAAAAAATAAGAAAAAAAATTTTTTATATCCTGAGTTTGATGTAAGGTATGCAAAGCACAGATTACTAGTCAGGGATATTTGGGAATTTATACTATTTGGTTTTATATTATATATTCAGTAATAATTCATTTATGGTTAAAAAACACATGACTTAATTGAATTATCAGTATAGGAAACTCTCTTGCAAATAGAAACAGCTTTTCTCCTTCTTTTCTTCTTCTTCATATTATTATTATTATCATCAGCATCATCCTCATCATCATCTTAGTGATTTAATAATGGCCTATAAGATTACAAGGATATAGTTCCAAACTGCACCAGTCACCATGTTTGAGCCCTCACCAGAGCCCCTAAGAACACGTATCATAATTCTCACAAAGTTATGGGGATAGTTCTGTCACTTTTTTTTGCATGTTAATGTTTCAGTTCCCTGCAAATAATAAAAACATCCCATAGTCATCTTTGACTTTTTAAAAAATTTTTTTTTACTTAAGAAAGGATTAATTGGTTAACTTTGAAAAGTCCTTTTGTTATGGTTTGCTGTACAGTACCCTGTATCTTGTATATAGCTGTGCTATTGGATTCTTCCAATCTACTTGGTCTAGGCTTTTGAGAGAGTCCACATATCAAATACACAGCCTATATATTAAAAAGATTCAGATTGTGTTTTGAAAAGCTTTGAGACATACAATTGATTTTCCCCCTCTCATATTAATTAACTAGTGATTTATATGTCTACATTTTGCTAGGAGTGTACATAAAAACACCATTCCCATCACCAAAAGGCTGTGATCCATCCTTCCCACCCACTCCCACCCCCCACTGGCCCAGGAAGCTGCATGTCTACCCCTCACCACAGGGCTTTTACTTTGGTGCCCTACTTACAATTTGGTCAGGTCCTGCTTTTAGTTTCCCTTTCAGATCTTCTTAGTCAACTTCTGTTGATGAGTGGGATCATGCCATACTCATCTTTATCTTTCTGACTTAGCTCACTTAACATAATTCCTTCTACCTCTGTCCAAGATGGGTCAGAGAAGGTGGGTTCATTGTTCTTGATAGCTGCATAGTATTCCATTGTGTATATATACCACGGCTTTCTCAGCCACTCATCTGTTGTTGGGCACCTGGGTTGCTTACAGGTTTTAGCTATTATGAATTGTGCTGCTATGAACATAGGAGTACACACCTCTTTTTGGTTGGGTGTTATGGAGACCTTGGGGTATAAGCCCAGGAGAGGAATTACTGGATCATATGGAAGGTCCATGTCTAGCCTTCTGAGAGTTTTCCAGACTGCTCTCTACAGAGGCTGTACCAATTTACATTCCCACCAGCAATGCAAAAGGGTTCCTCTGTCCCCACATCCTCTACAGCATTTGTTGCTGCTGTCCTTTTTGACGTATGCCATTCTTATAGGAGTGAGGTGGTATCTTAGTGTTGTCTTAATTTGAATTTCTCTGACAATCAGTGACCTAGAGCAGTTTTTCATATGTTTGTTAGCCTTTTAGATCTCCTCTGTAGTGAATGTTTTGTTCATATCTTCTGCCCATTTTTGGATGGGGTCATTTGCTTTTTTTGTGCTAAGTTTGCTGAGCTCTTTATATATTTAGGTGATTAGTTTCTTGTCTGATGTATGGCATGTGAAGATCTTCTCCCATTCTTTGAGGGGTCTCTCTGTTTGTTTAATAGTTTCTTTGGATGTGCAGAAGCTTTTCAATTTGATGTAGTCGCATTGGTTTGTTTCTGCTTTAGTCTTCCTTGCAATGGGTTTGATTCATCAAAGATGTCCTTGAGGTGTAGGTGGCAAAGTGTTTTACCTATGTTTTCCTCTAAGTATTTGATTGTTTCTGGTCTGAAATCTAGGTCTTTAATCCACTTGGAGTTGATTTTTGTTTCTGGTGAGATAAAGTGGTTCAATTTCATTCTTCTGCATGTTACAACCCAGTTTTCCCAGCACCATTTATTGAAGAGAGCCTCCTTTTTCCATTTAATCCTTTGGGCCCCCTTATCAAAGATTAGATGTCCATAGGTGTGGGGATTTATTTCTGGGCTTTCAATTCTGTTCCATTGGTCTGTGTGCCTATTTTTGTTCCAGTACCATGCTGTTTTGATGATGATGGCTTTATAATATAGTTTAAGGTCTGGGAGTGTGATGCCTCCATTTCTGTTTCTTTTCCTCAAGATGGTTTTGGCAATTCTAGGTGTTTTCAGGTTCCAGATAAAAATTGTAGTGTTTGTTCTATTCTCTTAAAGAAGCTTGGTGGAACTTTGATGGGTATTGCATTAAATTTGTATATGGCTCTGGGGAGAATATTCATTTTGATGATATTTATTCTTCCAATCCATGAGCATGGGATATCTTTCCATTTCTTGGTATCAGTTTCTATTTCCTTGAATAGTGACTCATAGTTTTCAGCATACAAATCTTTCACTTCTTTGGTCAACTTTATTCCTAGGTATTTGATTGATTTTGCTGAAGCAGTAAAGGGGAGGGATTTCTGGATGTCTTCTTCTTCAGATTTAGTGTTTGCATAAAGAAATGCCACTGATTTTTGTACACTGATTTTGTAGCCTGATACCTTGCTATATTGCCTAATAACTTGCAGTCTTTTTCTGCTGGATTCTTTAGGTTTTTCTATGTATACTATCATATCATCTGCGAATAGTGAGAGCTTGACTTCTTCCCTTCCAATCTGTATTCCTTAGATTTCTTTCTCTTGCCTGATAGCTATGGTAAGAACTTCCAATACTATGTTGAAGAGTAAAGGTGACAGTGGACAGCCCTGTCTAGTCCCCGATCTGCAGGGGAATGCTTTCAGCTTCTGTCCATTGAGTATGATGTTGGCTGTAGGTTTGCTATATATAGACTCCACTATCTTGAGGAATTTCCCATCTATTCCCATTTTTTGTAGAGTTTTGAGCATGAATGGGTGTTGGATTTTGTCAAAGGCTTTCTCTGCATCTATTGAGATAATCATGTGGTTTTTGGCTTTGCTTTTATTGATGTGGTGAATGACATTGATTGACTTACGGATGTTGAACCAACCTCGCATTCCAGGGATGAATCAAACTTGGTCGTGATGAACAATCTTTTTGATATGTTGCTGTCTGCGGTTGGCCAATATCTTGTTTAATATTTTGGCATCTATGTTCATCAGAGTTATTGGTCTGTAGTTTTCCTTTTTTGTTCTGTCCCAATCAGCTTTTGGTGTCAGGGTGATGTTGGCTTTATATAAGGTGGAAGGGAGTAGTCCTGTTTCTTCAATCTTATGGAGTAGCTTAAGAAGTATGGGTACTCACTGTTTCCTGAAAGTTTTGTAGAATTCATTTGTGAGCCATCTGGTCCAGGACTTTTGTTGTTGGGGAGATTCTTAATAACGGTTTCAATTTCTTTGTTTGTGATTGGTGCATTTAGATTTTGTGGTTCTTCTTGGTTCAGTTTTGGAAGTGCATAGGTTTCTAGGAATTGTTCCATTTCTTCCAGATTCTCTAGCTTGGTGGCATATAGTTCTTTATAGAAGTTTCGCAGGATTCTCTGGATTTCTGTGGTGTCAGTTGTGATATCTCCTGCATCGTTTACAATTCTATCAATTTGAGTGTTCTCTCTTTTTTGTTTGGTGAGTCTGGCTAGGCGTTTGTCAATTTTGTTTAATCTTTCAAACAACCGACATTTGGCTTCATTGATCTTTTGTATGGTTCATTTATTTTTGATGTTGTTTATTTCTGCTCTAACTTTAGTGATTTCTGTCCTTCTGGTTGCTTTCGGGTTCTTTTGTTCCTCTTCCTCTAAGTGCTTGAGGTGTGCAGTAAGGTCGTTCATTTGACCTTCTTCTTGGTGTTTAATATGTGATTGTATGGCTATAAGTTTCCACTCAATACTGCTTTAGCTGTGTCCCAAATATTTTGATAGGTTGTGTCTTCATTTTCATTTGTTTCCAGGAACATTTGAATTTCCTGCTTGAGTGAGTCTCTGACCCAGTGGTTCTTAAGGAGTATGTTGTTTAGTTTCCAAATTCTGTGACTTTTAATAATTTTATGTTTGTTGTTAAATGTTAGTTTTACTCCACTGTGGTCTGAGAAGATACTTGGGATGATTTCGATGCTCTTGAATTTATTGATGCTGTCTTTGTGGCCTAACATGTGGTCTATCCTTGAGTATGTGTTATGTGGATATGAAAAGAAGGTGTATTCCAGTTTTTGGGGGTGAAGGACGCTGAAAATGTCCAAGAGGTCTAGTCTGTCAATCTCTTCACTCAATTCTCTTGTATCTTTGTTGGTTGTCTGCTTTGTTGATCTGTCTACATGTGAGAGTGGGTTATTGATGTTTCCCACTATTATTGTACTACTATTGATGTATTTTTGAAATTCTTTCAGTACGTGCTTGACATATTTAGATGGTCCCTCATTGGGTGCATAGATGTTAATAATTGTTAAGTCTTCTTGGCTGATTGATCCTCTAATCATTATGTAATGTCCTTGCCTATCTTTTATTTATTTAATTTAAAATCTATTGTGTCTCTGATGAGAATGGCTGTTCCTGCCCTTTTTTTGTGGTCTGTTAGCCTGTATGAGAGTTTTCCATCCTTTCACTTTAAGTCTGTGTTTATCTTGTTGTGACAGATTGAATTCTTGCAAGCAGCATATGGTTGGATTATGTTTTCTGATCCATCCCCCCACCCTGTGACTTTTGATGGGTGAGTTTAAGCCATTGACGTTTATTGATATTATGGATTTAATGTATTGTAGACCCATTGTTCAGAAAAAAATTTTTGTTTGCTCTGATATATTGCCAGTATTATAGTGATGTTCTTGTTTATAAGAGGTCTTTTAGAACCTCTTTCAGGGCCGGCTTGGTGATGGTTGCCTCCTTTAACTGTTGTTTGTCTAAAAGGTTTTGATCCCTCCATCTCATTTGAATGAAAGTCTATCAGGATATATTATCCTTGGTTGAAACCCTTTTTCATTCAGGGATCCATAGATATCTTGCCATTCCCTTCTGGCTTTTAGAGTTTGAGTGGAGAAGTCTGCAGATAATCTTATGGGTTTTCCCTTGTATGTGACTTTTTGTTTCTCTCTTGCAGCCTTTAGGATCCTTTCGTTATCCTTATTCCTTCTCATTGTGACTATGATGTGTCTTGGTGTCTTCTGGTCTGGGTTGATTCTGTTTGGTACTCTCTGGGCCTCTTGAACCTTGATGTCCTTTCTGTTATTCAGGTCTGGGAGGTTTTCTTCTATTATTTCCTCTAGAATGTTTGCTTCCCCTTCCACTCTTTCTTCCTCTAGCAGGCCAATTATACGAATATTACTTCTTTTGAGATCATCCCATATGTCTCTTTTGTTGTTTTCAGTGTCTCTCAATCTCTTTTTAAGCTCTTTCACATCTTTCTTATTTTTTTCTAACTCATCCTCTGTCTGACTAATTCTGTTTTCTGCTTCTGTTAGTCTGCTTTTCCTTGCCTCAGCTTCTTTCTTCATTACAGCTGTTTCATCTTTCAGTTCTCTAATTGCCTCAAGATAATCAGTATTTTCCTTGGGGGTCTCAACTGTTGTTTCCCTAATACTGCCATTCCTTTTCTCCAATGTTGTTTTCATTTATGTGATTAATAAGTTTATTATTGCTTGCATAGTTTTCTTATCTATGGTTACTTCTGGCTGATTTGTAGTTTCTTCTGGCTCTTGTCTTCATTCATTGGATTAGCAGTTTTATTTGTTTTTTATCTACCCATTTTTTTGATTTATGTGGTTTTTTTTTATGCTCTGTTGTTCCTCAGTTGTTGTGTCTTGAGTACAAGTAACACTGTACTAAATACCTTTATGACAATTGCACTCACCAACCTCAGGAATTACAGTAGCAACTGAAGCATATATTGAAGCAGTTTAATCATTACCAGTTAGCCAAATAATTTCTCTAGTCCATGAATAAATAGTAACCAAGTCCCAGTGAAGAAGAAAGAGAAAAGAAAGAAAGGATAGCAAGAATAGACAGTTATGCAAATCTACTATCCACTGTATATTCTAGGGTTAACAAGAGGGGAAAGGGAACTAGAGCAGAGATACAAACATAGAGAGTCCACTCTGAGTCAGATTTCTTCCCCTAAATAATTCACAAATTCAGAAAGGCAAAGAAGAAGGAAGAAGTGTATGACAAGATTAAAAAAAAATAGGCAAGAGAGTGAAAAGGGAAAAGATAAGAAAAAGAGCTGTAATTAAAAAGCAGTGAAAAGAAATTCCCAAATGTGTATCAGTGAATTCAAAAAAGCACACTGTTTGGTGGTGTGGTGGCCGGGGGCTGTGACTTTGGAAGCTGTATGATTAAGGAAGAAAGGATGACAAGAATGAGAAAAAGAAAAAAAAAGAAAGAAAGAGAGAGAGAGAGAAAAAGAAAAATATAAGAAAAAGAACAGTCATCAAAGGGCAGTGAAATAAAGGTTTTTTTTATGAATTTATTTTTAATTATTTAATTAGCTATGCGGGGTGAGGTGGGGGGGGTTGGCTACTTAGAAAAAAGGCCAGAGGTTTCAGAAGGGTATAAACTTAGAATTAATGATACTCCCTGGTGGGACAGGAATTTGGTAAAGAAAAGGAGCTCCTAGCAGGGGATCCTGCTGGGCCCTGCTTCCCAGGGACTGGTTTTGGGGGGGGGGGCAGGGAAGGATGTATGCTTAGAAATTAAAAGGAAGAAAAAAAATTTTTTCCCCTTTTTTCCTACTCTAACTCTTAACCCAAATTAAGTTATAGCCACTTCCTTGGTGTCACCGCTAGGACCCCTTATTGGCTGGCCTACTAAAGGCAGAAAATCCTACCGTTTCCAGGAGATGTGGTCAGAGCTCAGCCACTAGCAGCTTCTCAGTCCACCATCTTCCGGGAACCCCCCTCGTCTTTCATTTCTATAGTTACTCTGCAGAAGATTAGCACCTCCAGTTAAATCCATTTTTCCTTGAAATACACACTAGTCTCTCTCTTTTAGTTTCAGAGTAGTACTCCATTGAATATATGTCCCATAACTGTTTTATTCAGTCATCTCTTCTTGAGCATTCATGTTGTTTCCACTCATTGGCAACTGTGAATAAAGTGGCCGTGAACAAAGTATTGCATGTATCCCTTTGCTTTAGTGGTTTTATGTCGTTAGGATATATGCCTAGAAGTAGTATTGTAGGATCACTTGGTATTTCCATTTTTATTTATTTAAATGCTCTCTATACTATTTTCCAAAGGTGTTGGGACAATTTTCATTTCTAGCAATGTAGTATTGTTCCTTTTTCTCCACATCTTTGTGAATACTTGTCATTTCCTGCTCTACCAATGCGATCCATTCTCACAGATATAAAGCAGTACTTCATTGTGGTTTTAATTTTCATTTATCTCTTCGTTTAATACCTCTGTGAATCAGAGAAGAAAAGATAGCTTATGAGGAGGAGTGGTGAGTTTATCTATAGTATTATAGAAGACAGATATGTTACAGAAAGCTATATGTTTTTTCATGAATGCATTCAGTCATTTGATATTTATTGAGATCCTACTATATTATAATCACTGCATTTGTGACTAGGAAAGAAATAATACTAAGAACCTGTGATATGTTCATGTATAATAGAAACATACCCAGCCTTTGTTGAAACTGGACTCTCAGAAGACTTCTAAATATGCCTGACTTCAGGAAGTGCTATGATTTAAGGCAGCTGATACTTTTATAATCTCTTTCTAAAATTATAATATATAATCTCTGTATTGATGATGAGGACAAAATAAGTATTCTTATAAATAAAAAATACTTTTACACAAAGCAGTGCTATATATAGAGAAGAGCATATCAATCGTATGCAAAGATTTTTAATGATAATGTAACTTCCTACCCCTGATATTCAGTTTAATGATTAGAATGTGACTAGTGGCACCTGGCTAAGTGCACATAGTACAAAGCGCAAGCACTTGCACAAGTATCTGGCTTCCAGCCCCCTGCTCCCCACCGACGGGGATATTGCTTCACAAGCGGTGGAGCAGGTCTGCCAGTGTGTATCTTTCTCTTCCCCCCTGTCTTCCTGTCCTCTCTCCTTTTGTCTCTATCCCATCCGACAACAACAATGACAAATAGAAAAAATGGCCTCCAGGAGCAATGAAATCATATTGTAGGCACTGAGCCCCAGTGATAACTCTGGAGGCACTCGCTCACACACACATACACACACACACACACACACACACACACACACACACACACACACACACACACACATGGATGTGACTAATATTTTAGAAGATTCCTGTTGATTGAATTTATTTGTTCCACCCTTCAAAAGTACTCACTACTTTGAAGTTTGGGAATGTTACTTCTTTGATTTTAAATAGAAGTGTCTGCAAATAACACATACCTTTAGTTTGGAATTTGAATACCGGTATGAGAAGAAGTTAATTTTGCACTTTTGCATGAAGATTCTCAAGGAAGTTTAACAGAGCAGAATTAAATAATTTATCTGCATATTTTTTATTTCTTTATTGGGGAATTAATGTTTTACATTCAACAGTAAATACAATAGTTTGTATATGCATAACATTTCCCAGTTTTCCATATAACAATACAACCCCCATGAGGTCCTCTGTCATACTTTTTGGACCTGTATTCTCCCCCCCCACACACACCAGAGTCCTTTACTTTGGTGCAATATGCCAATTCCAGTTCAGGTTCTACTTGTGTTTTCTCCTGTTTTTCAACTTCTTCCTGAGAGTGAGATCATCCCACATTCATTCTTCTCTCTCTGACTTATTTCACTTAACATGAATTTTTCTTTTTTTTTTTTAATTTTTTTTCCCTTTTTAAATTTTTTTTTTTATTTAAGAAAGGATTAATTAACAAAACCATAGGGTAGGAGGAGTACAACTCCACACAATTCCCACCGCCCAATCTCCATATCCCACCCCCTTCCCCGATAGCTTTCCCATTCTCTATCCCTCTGGGAGCATGGACCCAGGGTCATTGAGGGTTGCAGAAGGTAGAAGGTCTGGCTTCTGTAATTGCTTCCCCACTGAATATGGGCGTTGACTGGTCGGTCCATACTCCCATTCTGCCTCTCTCTTTCCCTAGTAGGGTGGGTCTCTGGGGAAGCTGAGCTCCAGGACATATTGGTGGGGTCTTCAATCCAGGCTTTGTATGTTAACTCTCTTTTCAGTCACCAGGTTCCAGGTGTCATCAGGATGCCGGCCAGACTTCCCTGGATTGAACATGAATTTTTCAAGCTCAATCCAAGGTCAGCTGAAATGGTGAAGTCACTGTATTTAATAGCTGAGTAGTATTCCACTGTGTATATATACCACAAATTGCTCAGCCACTCTTCTGTTGTTGGACACCTGGGTGGCTTCCAGGTTTTGGTTATTATAAATTGTGCTGCTAAGAACATAACGTGTACACAAGTCTTTTTGGATGGGTGTGTTGGGATACTTAGGATATATCTCCAGGAGAGGAATTGCAGGATTATAGGGTAGGTCCATTTCTAGCCTGAGAGTTCTCCAGAATGTTCTCCACAGAGGTTGGGCCAATTGATATTCCAACCAGCAGCTCAAAAGGGTTCCTTTGACCCCACAACCTCTCCAGCATTTGCTAGTGCTACCTTTTCTGATGTGTAATATTCTCACAGGAGTGAACTGATATCTCATTGCTGTCTTTATTTGCATTTTTCTGAGAATCAAAGACTTGGAGCATTTTTTCATGTGTATCTCAGACTTTTGAAACTCTCCTGTGGTGAATATTCTGTCCATGTCCTCTCCCCATTTTTGGATGGGGTCATTTGTTTACTTCTTCTGAGTTTGGCAAGCTCTTTATATATATTTTCATTACTAGCCTCTTGTCTGATGTATGGCATGTAAAAATCTTCTCCCACCCTGTGAGGAGTCTCTTTGTTTAGGTAGTGGTTTCTTTTGCTTGTAGAAGCTTTTTAATTTGATGTAGTCCATACGTTTATGCTTGTCTTAGTCTTCTTTGTAATTGGATTCATTTCACTGAAGATGTCTTTAAAATTTATGCAGAAAAGAGTTCTGTCAATATTTTCTTCTAAGTATCTGATAGTTTCTGGTCTAACATCCAAGTGCTTGACCTGCTTGGAATTTACTTTATTTTTGGTGAAATATAGTGGTTTAGTTTCATTTTTCTGCATGTTCCAACCCATTTTTTCCAATAGCATTTATTTAACAGACTCTGCTTTCCCATTTAATAGTCTGGGCACCAATGTCAAAGATAAAATGTTCATTAGATGTCCAAGTGGGGGCTTACATTTGGTCTCTCAATTCTATTTCACTGGTCGGTGCACCTATTCATGTTCCAGTACCAAGCAGTTTTGACACAATGACCCTATAATATAATTTGAGATCTGGGAATGTGATGCCTCCAGTTCTGTTCTTTCTTTTCAAGATTGTTTTGTCAATTCTAGGTCTTATCTGGTTCCAGATAAAGATCTGGGAGTGTGATGCCTCCAGTTCTGTTCTTTCTTTTCAAGATTTGTTGGAAGTTCTAGGTCTTTTCTGGTTCCAGATAAACATTTGTAGCATTTATTCTATTCTAAAAAATGTGGTTGGGATCTTGATGGCGATAGCATTAAATTTATAGATGGCTCTGGATAGTATATTCATTTTGATGATGTTAATTCTTCCAACCCATGAACATGGAATATCTTTCCACTTCTTTGTGTCTTTTTCAGCTTCCTTGAATAGCAACTCATAATTTTCAGTATACATATCTTTCACTTCTTCAGATGGGTTTATTCCTAGACATTTTATTGTTTTTGTTGCTATAGTAAAAGGAATTGATTTTTGGATTTCATCTTCTTCTAACTTAGTGTTTGCATAGAGTAATGCCACTGACTTTTGAATGTTAATTTTGTAGCCTGACACCTTACTGTGTTGCCTGATGATATAAAGCTTTTGGATAAAAGCTTCTTGCTAGATTACTTAGGTTTTTCTATGTATCTGCACATAGGGAGAGTTTGACTTCTTCTCTTCCAATATGTATTCCTTTAATTCCTTGTTCCTGCCTGATTGCTATGGCAACAACTTCCAACACTATGTTGAATAATAATGATGATAGTGGGCATCCCTGTCTAGTACCTGATCTGAGGGGATATTCTTCCATTTTTTTCACCATTGAGTATGATGTTGGCTGCAGGTTTGCTATATATAGAGTCTACGATCTCTAAGAATTTTGCATCTATTCCCATTTTTTAAAATTTATTTTTCATTTAAGAAAGGCTAAATTAACAAAACCATAGGGTAGGAGGGGTACAACTCCACACAATTCCCACCACCCAGTCTCCATATCCCATCCCCTCCTCTGATAGCTTTCCCATTCTCTATCCCTCTGGGAGCATGGACCCAGGGTCGTTGTGGGTTGCAGAAGGTGGGAGGTCTGGCTTCTGTAATTGCTTCCCCGCTAAACATGGATGCTGACTGGTCAGTCCATACTCCCAGTCTGCCTCTCTCTTTCCCTAGTAGGGTGGGTCTCTGGGGAATCAGAGCTCCAGGACACATTGGTGGGGTCTTCAGTCCAGGGAAGCCTGGCCGGTATCCTGATGACATCTGGAACCTGGTGGCTGAAAAGAGAGTTAACATACAAAGCCAAACAAATTGTTGAGCAATCATGGACCCATAGGTTGGAATAGTGGAGAGGAAGTGTTGGGCGGGGGGTACTCACTGCAAACTCTAGTGTACTTCTGCTTTCAGGTATATATTTTGCACTAGTTTATGGATATGTGTGAACATATACTCTCTCTCACAGAATCTGGTCTATATCTAGGTTTTGGGACTTAGTTAGAAAGTGATCCACCTAGGAGGAATTAGAGAATACTATGAAAGGAAAGGTCTCACTCGAGTAATGAAGCTGAAGGGTTGTCATTCCACACCTGAAGTCTCTGGACACAGTCTGAACTGAAGCATGTTGAGGTGGCATTTTTTGTAGTGTTTTGATCATAGAGGGATGTTGTATTTTGTCAAAGGTTTTCTCTGCGTCTATGGATATGACCATGTGGTCTTTGGTCTTGCTTTTATTGATGTGGTGGATCACGTTGATTGATTTAGGTACATGAAACCAACCTTTCATGCCTGGGATAAACCCTACTTTGTCATGATGAACTATCTTTTTTAATATACTACTGTATCTGGTTGGCTAGAATTTTGTTCAATATTTTAGCATCTATGTTCATCAGAGATATTGGTCTGTAGTTTTATTTTTTGGTTATGTCCCTGTAGGCTTTTGGTATCAAAGTGATGCTGGCTGAGTAGAAGCTGGAAGGGAGTATTCCAGTGTCTTCAATCTACTGGAAGACTTTTAAAAGTAGAGGTATTAGTTCTTATTTGAAGGTTTTATAAAATTCATTTGTAAAACCACCTGGTCCAGGACTTTTATTCTTGGGAAGGTTTTCAAAAATTGTTTCAATTTCATTAGCTGTGATGGGACTGTTCATGTCATATAGTTCCTCTTTACTTAATTTTAGAAGTTCGTAGGTATATAGGAAATAGTCCATTTCTTCCACAGTTCTCTAGCTCGGTGGCGTATAGTTGTTCATAGATGCCTCACATGATATGTTGAATATCTGTGGTATCTGTTGTCATATGTCCTCTTTTACTTACTATCCGATTTATTTGGGTCTTCTTACTTTTTTGTTTTGTGAGTCTGGTTAAAGGTTTGTCAATTTTTTTCACTCTTTCGAAGAACCAACATTTACTTTTGTTGATCTTTTGTATGGTTTTCTTATTTTCAGTTTTATTTATTTCTGACCTAACTTTAGTGATTTTTGTCCTTCTGGTTGCTTTAGGGTTCTTTTAGGGTTCCTTTGTTCTTCTTCTTCTAGGTCTTTAAGATGTGCAATCAGGTTGTTTATTTGTGTTTCTTCTTGTTTCCTAATGTGTGCTTGTATGGCTATGAACTTCCCTTTCAGTATTGCCTTAGCTGTGTCCCAAATATTTTGATAGCTTATGTCTTCATTTTCATTGAAATCTCAAAACATTTTGATTTCTTCCTTAATTTCTCTTTGACCCAGTCGTTGTTAAGTAGTGTACTATTGAGCTTCCACAGTTTGGGACTATTAATAATCTTTTGTTGATTTTTAAGTGTTAGTTTAATTCCACTGTGGTCTGAGAAGATGCTTGGGATGATTTCAATGCTCTTGAATTTGCTGATGCTCTCTTTCTTTCCTAACATATGGTCTATCCTTGAGAATGACCCACGTAGACTTGAGTAAAATGTGTATTCCAGTTTCTTTGGATGAATGACTCTGAAAATGTCCATTAGTTCTAGCTTATATATCTCCTCATTTAGCTCTTTCATGTCTTTTATTGATTTTCTGCTTGGATGATCTGTCAAGTCGAGAGAGTGGGGTGTTTCTACTATGACTGTCTTGATGTTAATATATTGCTGTAGTTCTTTCAGTAGATTTAGATGGCTTCTCATTGGGTGCATTATCTGCATATTTTAAGTCACCCCTTTAGGATATGTGGTAACATTCAAGTGTGCACTATGTACTAGATGATCTTTAGGAACATGATAGAGGGAAAGAATGAACCTGTGTTTTGGCTTCAGAAGTTATTGTATCCTACTTACAGCTCTTACTAGTGGATTATAATATGGACATTTCAGTAATGTAAGGAAAAATATTATGTTCAGTTTATTCTGAAATGAAGCAAAATGAAGAGCCAGAAATTCATCAGAATTTTAAAAAATTTTTTATTTGTTTATTTATTTCCTTTTGTTGTCCTTTTTTATTGGTGTAGTTATTGTTACTGATATCATCATTGTTGGATAGGACAGAGAGAAATGGAGAGAGGAGGGGAAGTCAGAGAATGGGAAAGAAAGATAGATACCTGCATACCTGCTTCACCGCTTGTGAAGTGACCCCCCTGCAGGTGGGGAGCCAGGGGTTCGAACTGGGATCCTTAAGCCGGCCCTTGCACTTTGCATCACGTGTGCTTAGCTTGCTGCGCTACCGCCTGACTCCCAGAATTTTTTAAATTTTTATTTATAAAAAGGAAACACTGACAAAAAGCATAGGATAAGAGGGGTACATTTCCACACAATTTCTACCACCAGAACTCCTTATCCCCTCCCCTCCCCTGATAGCTTTCCTATTCTTTATCCCTCAGGGAGTATGGACCCAGGGTCATTATGGGGTGCAGAAGGTGGGAGGTCTGGCTTCTCTAATTGCTTTCCCACTGAATATGGGTGTTGATAGGTCGATCCATACCCCCAGCCTGCCTCTCTCTTTCCCTAGTGGGGTGGGGCTCTGGGCAATCGGAGCTCCAGGACACATTGGTGGGGTCATCTGCCCAGGGAAGTCTGGTTGGCATCTGTTAGCATCTGTAACCTGGTGGCTGAAAAAAGAGTTAACATATAGAGCCAAACAAATTGTTGACAAATCATGAACCTAAAGACTGGAATAGTTCATATGAAAAATTGGGGAGCGGGTAATCCGTTTTGTAGATAATTAGTAGTCCTATTTTAGTTGTATTCCTAAGAGCCCATAACTATACGAGTTTTTTGTTTGTTTGTTTTGTTTTGTTTTCTTGAGTTTGACATCTGATATACAGGTGGATTTAAGTTATTTTCTGGGGAGATGATGTCATGATTGGAAAAAGGACCAGAAAGCTAGATCAGGGAAGAGAGCAGCTCCCTAATATGGGAAAGGTGCATAAATATTGTTGACAGTAAACCCATCGATTTTATCTGATCTGGGACCCATATTCAGCTTTAGAGCCTATGTGAACTCTGTATCACTATAGGCACACAGACCAGTGGAACAGAATTGAAAGCCCAGAACTAGACCCCCCACACCTATGGACATCTAATCTTTGATAAGTGGTCCCAAAGTATTAAATGGAGAAAGGAAGCTCTCTTCAATAAATGGTGCTAGGGAAACTGGGTTGAAACATGCAGAAGAGTGAAACTGAACCAATTTATCTCACCAGAATAAAAAATAAACTCCAAATGGATCAAGGACCTGGATGTTAGAACAGAAACTATCAAATACTTAGAGAAAAACATTGGTGGAACATTTTCCCACCTAAACCCCATGTACGTATTTGATGATTCAAACCTAACTGCAAGGACGACTAAAACAAAAGCAAATCAATGGGACTACTTCAAATAAAAAAGATTCTGCACAGCCAGAGAAACCATCACCCAAACAAAAAGACCCCTCACAGGATGGGAGAAGATCTTCACATGCCATATATCAGACAAGAGACTAATAACCAAAATATACAAAGAGCTATGCAAACTTAGCAACGAAAAAGCAAATGACCCCATCCAAAAATGAGCCTAGGATATGAAGAAAGCATTCACTGAAGAAGAGATCCAAAAGGCTAACAAGCACATGAAAAATTACTCCAGGTCACTGATTGTCAGAGAAATACAAATAAAGACAACACTGAGATACCACTTCACTCCTGTGAGAATGGCATACATCAAAAAGGACAGCAGCAACAAATTCTGGAGAGGCTGTGGGGACAAAGGAACCCTCTGCACTTCTGGTGGGAATGTAAATTGGTTGCATCATCAAAATTTTATTGAGACAAACTAATAGCTTTGAGAAAGGATCAGGCTCACCTGGGAAATTTCTTCTCTGATAAAACCAAAGGTGGGTAGGAACACATAGCTATCTTAGTGTGTCCCCATCTCCTGGATACATTGTGCTACCGTAATGGCTGCTCTATAAATCTGTTGCACGGATGTCCTACTGAGATAACAGTTTTTGATTTCTTAATGGGTTTCTTCATCCTTTTACCTGTATTAGATGAACTATTTCCTGCAACTTCTCTTTTTGGCTTATGTTCCTTCTTTCTCTCTGTGTTTCTCTCCCTTATTAAAAAGGGTATATGTAGAGAAAGAACTTTCCACAGGGATAAAAAATAGGCAACCTAGTAGCAGGAAAGGATATTTGCACATTATACATCTAACTAGGGTTCCTAGCAACATTCATTAAAAAATCATAATCACCAAGGCCCTTTTCCTGCTTTCTTTTCTCCCCCCACCCCGTTTTCTTAATATGGAACATTCTCACAGATGTGATATTCATCTCAGTGTGGTTTAATTTATATTTTCTTTTTTCATTTTTTAATAAATCTTTTTTATTGTCTTTATTTATTTATTGGATAGAGACAGCCAGAAACTGAGTGAAAGGGGGGAGATAGAGAGGGTGAGAGACAGAAAAATACTTGCAGCCCTGCTTCACCACCTGTGAAGCTTTCCCCCTCAGGTGGGGACCAGGGGCTTGAACCTGGTTCCATGTGCACTGTAACATGTGCACTCAACTAGGTGCACCACTACCTGGCCCCAATTTGTATTTTTATAATGATAATGTATATGGTTGCTCATCTCTTCTTTTGAGAAGTATCTACTCAGATCTTTTGCCCATTTTTAATTTGGCCACATTTTTTGTTGTTGTTGAATTGTATGATTTTTTAAAAATAAATGTTGCTAGCAATCCTAGTTAGATGTGTAATGTGCAAATATCCTTTCCTGCTACTAGGTTGCCTATTTTTTATCCTTGTGGAAAGTTCTTTCTCTACATATAACCTTTTTAAACTGATGAAGTCCCATTTATGAAGTCCCATTTATTTAATCTCTCTTTGATTTCCCTTGCAACAAATGGGATCATTTCTCCAAACCATCTCTGGTGTTAGGTCCTGAAGTGTTGCAACTGTGTTTTCACTCTCATTGATGTTGCTGCTTGATTTCATCACTGGGTGTCAATTTTTTATGATTTATGGAGACAGACAGAAGGAGAACAGGAAGGACACCATGACACCACCGCTTGCACAAATATGGTGCTAGCTGGGCTTCTCTGCCTTTCTAAGTGGAACTTCTCTTCTTGGAAAACATGCTCTACTCTTTTTTTTCGTTAGCAGCCATCCTTTGAGACTACCTTGAATGTTTAGAGGAGCTCTCACCAACTCTTCCAAACTAGACTAGGAATGCTTTCTCCACATTTCCAGAATACTCTGTCCTATCCTGTTGTATCAACCTGTATCAAATTGTAGATGAATTGCCTGATCTGGAATGTCCTATTGGAGCTGTCCTGTTTTCTGGCCCCACAAATGCTGTATATTCTATGGCACATAGCTTCCCGCTATGATAATATTGAAACTAAGGGCTGCCAACAGGTGATTTTTTTCCCTTTAGGGAGATAATTTTACCCATGACCACAATTATTTGAGCCATTTTGATTTTAAATTCACTCTTCTGTGATAGAAATAAATTTAGACTATTCTAATTTAACCATTTTGTGTTACAATTAGGTCATTTTTATAGTTGCTTGTTTAGATAACTGTAATTCACCTCTGAAGTTTCTAACTTCCTCTTTCATTTTCCCCATCTTCTACACTCCCCTTTTCTAATATTTTCTGTTTCAAAGTTCATCGCAACAAGCTTTTGGTAAGTCCAAGACTTTACCTAGTCATTTTCAATACACTCCCAAATGTCTTTGTATTACTAGATAGGACTCTGTGTGCCTGAAAAGTCTTTTCTCATTAGTGTTAGTTTCTTACTTTAGGAGACTGATAGAATTGATTGGGCAAATGTGTCCTGCCAGATATTCTTCTGAACTCAATATCTAATCAATTTCGTAGTACAAGTGAGTATTCCTGAGTGACTATAATCTCCAACTTCATTTTCTTCTTGAAATTTCAACCAGTTTCCCCAAAGGGTGAGGATTGGATAAAAATAGTAAATAGAGTCCCATAAGAGCTTAATAATAGATATTTATTTATATAAGTTTATTCAGAATATATCAACACCTAGGAAGGCAAACCAACTACAGGAATAAAGCAGTTAGATTCTCCCAGGAGGACAAGAATTCAAGTGCATTGAGAAAAAAAAAAGTTGTTCTTTTCTATGTAAGGAAAATCATCTCTGTAGAAACAGGTTGTTTACATTTCCAAGTCTGCAAATTCCCTTCACAGCCATGTCATGCATCAAACAGAGAAAGGAGAAGGGAGCTTTTATTTTTTGGTCTCTGTTGTGCATAAAGAAGATCCCTGGAAATGAGTCATCTTGGAGCAGAAAAATCATAATAGCAATAATAACAATGCATCAGTGATTCTCAAACTCATCTGTGAAGTAGAGTATGTTTTTCAAAGGACTCTCACTTCTATTGCATCTCATTTGAACATTATGACAACCCCAGGAGGTACATAGGTGGATATTATTATTACTATTTTACACATGAGGATCCTGAGTCATGGAGGATGGAAATCCTGAGTCGTGGAGGATGGAGAGTTATTTGTCTAGAATCACAGAGCTAGTTAGTGACAGCTTTGGAGCCTGAGCCCAGATTTTTCTGAAGAATGGTGTAGCATAAATGGATTATGTGCACTGCCTGCACACAAAAATACTCATGGCATGGAGAAAATCTAAACCTCCTTCTCATTTGGGAGTCTGGAGAAGTGACTGGAGATTTTCAGATTCACTTGGCAGTACTCATAACAGGACTGAAATGCAAACTGTGACATCTCTTGGTGATGATTGGTTGACATCCATGAACATCTAAGGAGGATGAAGTAGTGACTTTATTTCGTTAGTTTCACTGCTAGGTTTATGAATATCCAAAAAGAAATTAAATTCGTTTGATGATCTTGACAAATTTTAAATAGTTAATTTTTTCTTGATGCAAGAATAGATGAACTTGAAAAAATTTAAATGATTTTTTAAAATATTTTTATTTTACTTATTTATTCCCTTTTGTTGCCCTTGTTGTTTTTTTATTGTTGTAGCTATTATTGTTGTTGTCGTTGTTGGATAGGACAGAGAGAAATGGAGAGAGGAGGGGAAGACAGAGAGGAGGAGAGAAAGATAGACACCTGCAGACCTGCTTCACCGTCTGTGAAGCGACTCCCCTGCAGGTGGGGAGCCGGGGTTCGAACCAGGATCTTTATGCCAGTCCTTGTGCTTTGCGCCACCTGCGCTTAACCCGCTGCGCTACAGTCTGACTCCCAAATTGTTATTTTTTAATTTAAAGATTGTAAGGAAATATTAGTGACCTGGATTTCTCAATCATTTTCCAGTTAGTACAATATTAATTTTTTTCTTTTTTTTCCTATCGATTTAATAATTACCAACAAGACCATAGGATAAGAGGGGTACAATTCCACACAATTCCCACCACCAGAGTTCTACATCCGATCTCCTCCACTGGAAACTTTCCTAGACCCAGGATCACTATGGGATGCAGAAGGTGGAAGGCCTGGCTTCTGTAATTGCTTTTCCATTGGACCTGGCAGGTCAATCCATACTCCCAGTCTGTTTCCCTTGTGGGGCAGATCTCTGGAGAGGTGGGGTTACAGAGTACATTTGTGAGGTCATCTATCCAGTAAAGTCAGGTTGGTGTCATGGTAGCATCTGTAACTTGGCAGCATAAAAAGCATTAATATATAAAGCAGGAAAAAAAAAAACATTTAATAACCAGGAATCTAAAGGTAAGTCTAGAGTAGATGATATTTGGGGTCTCCATTTTGGAAAAAGCTAGTAGGTCTATTTTATATATATTCCAAGGGGCCCATGACTTAACTAATTTTTGCCTGAGCTAACATGCTGGTGGGCTAAAGGTATTATCTGGGGGAGATGGTGTCAAAGTTGGGAATAGGTGAGAGCTGGATCAGGGAAGAGAGTAGCTCCCAAACATGAAAAAGTATATAAATATTGTTTAATATAAACCCCATAGATTTGATTTGGGGCCCATATTCAGCACAGGAGCCTGTGTGCTTGATATAATAAAGGACCAGCAAGTGTTTAGATTTTCCAGCTACCACAACCTTTCCTGTGTTCTTTGTCCCATCCATTTAGCTTTCCTGTCATCCAGAATTTTAGATAAAACAAATCCCTATTCAACAGGGGAGGGGATTAAGATGTACAAAGTTAAACTGGCTACCCTGTATTTAAGTAACTAATAGCAGAAGCAAGACCAAAAACAGAAGAGCCAATAAGAATTTTTAGCTAACATTTTAAAAATACTTATTTAAATAATGAGAGAAAGAAAAAGAGACCAGAGCACAGCATCATATGCCATGGTGGGAATGGAGGCCTGGTCTTTACATGTGCAAGTTCTGCACCCTACATGATTGGTCACTTCTCTGACTATTAGTCACTATGTTCTTAGTTCCTTTTCTTTTTTCACTGGATATGCACTTATATATAATTTTTACTGAGGGCACAGCTAAAATATTGAAGGACACTACCCCCATAATTGGTCAAAATGTTATTGGGCTGTCAGAAAAAAAAAGTCATGACATATTTTTTTATAGAAAAGCATAGCAAATGGCTGTAGAGACAATATAATGGTCATGCAAAAAAGCTTTCATGCCTGAGCCTCTGAGAACCTAGATTCAGTCCCCAGGTCCCCAGAACCCAGAGTTGATGAGTGCTATGGTCTCTCTCCATGTATCTTTCCATCCATATCTCTCTCATTAAAATAAATAAAATATTTTTAAATAAAAACTGAAAAATACATCATGACATCTCCAAAAACCATAGAAAGATTTTAATAGATTAACTTGAGGTGCCATCATAGGACTGAACTCTTAGTGAAATTAGTATAATAGGAATTTTTTTCTTGTTTATGCTGTAGTCGTGCTAGGTTAGTAAGTGACAGATGTGGTAGATGAGAAATATGTTTTTTTCTCTCCACAATCACTGAAGACTGAGACTGAGTCTCCAACTTGTAGATTTACAACTTAGAGCTCATACCTCCTTGTGTACTGGAGTGGGAGGGGAAATACACAGCACTCATACCCACTGCTCTACTTCTAAACACTTCACTTTTCATTTGACCTTGGGCTTTGTGTCTGTGTGATTCTACCACTCCCAAGTTCTCTGGTTTTCACTATTCATTTAAATTTCAGAAAGAGACGGAGTTGAAGGGGAAGACAGAGAAGGGAGAAAGAGAGAAAGAGAAGGGCAAGGAAGGGGGGACTAGAAAGACACTACAGCTCTGCTCCACCATTCATGAAGCTACTGGGCATGGTATTTCTATGATAACAGGAGGCTTAAACCCAGGTCCCTGTGTTGAGGTAAAGCATACACTCTACTGGGTGAGTCATCACCTGGCCCCCTACATCTGTAATGACTTTGTCCTTGCTCCCTTGATCAGATTGATCACATACACCAGTCAGAGTCCATACAAGCTGAGGAGTGACTTTTTTTTTCTCAGCAGAGAACAAATTTGGTGAGCAAGGAGATGACTACTATTGGGCTCTCTGCTCTGTTTCCTTCTATTCTTACCACTCTTTAGTCTCCAAGTCAGTGCAGATAAAGTTTTGAAAATGTAAATTATATTACTTTAATTCTCTGATGGAAATTATCTATGTCTTTACTTTCATCCTAAAATAAAATCCAGTCTTTTCCTTCAGGACTACTGACCCGTATAACCCACTCCTTTCCATTCTCATGCACTTACTCCTTCCTTTTCTTTATCACATGTGTTTTCTTTCAGTTCATGGATATTCCAAGTTCTTTTTGGTTTGTGGTTTCTATATGCTGTTTTCTCTCCTCATTTTCTCTTCTCATTTGTTTTGTGTTGCTGGCCAAAGGGATGGCCACTTGCTGCATAGAAAAACCAGCAATCCAATGGGATGGGAAATTATGGGAAAGAAAGTGTGGTGATTATTTGAGTCAGGGCACATCCTTCTCATCTCAGTCTCCATTCCTTTTTCTCAGAGAGATTTTATTGGAAAGAGAAAGTGATGAGGAATGAATTCAGAAACACGAGGGACTTCAGCATGGTGTCATTTGATTGGTTCATTCTATCTTGGTAAGGAGATGGGCTTTTAAATCTTGAATTCACATTTTATCTGGTCATATAGATGGTGACAGGGTAAGGGCCCATGAATAAATAAGAGGATGTGCCTGGTGGTGGCACACCTAGTTGAGCGCACATATTACAATGCGCAAGGGCCCAGGTTCAATCCCCTGGTCCCTTCCTGAAGGAAGAAAGCTTCACAAATGGTGAAGTAGTGCTGCAGGTGGTCTTTCTGTCTCTTTTCCTCTCTATATATATCCCCCTTCCTCTCCATTCTGGCTGTCTTTATCAAAAACAAAGATTATATATATATTACAAAAGAAAGAAAGAAGAGGAGAATGTCCTTCCAAAATAAACTTCAGGACAATGGTATATACAACTTTAGGAAAAATAAGTTGATAACATTTGCTAGGGGAGCTTCTGTTAGAATATTCTGCAAAAGTTTATGGAAACAATACTAACATTAATTTCTTTATCAAGACATTGATATTGTGTGATTTCATTTCCTTGTCTATATATTTATTTATTTGTGTACTCATTTATTTTTGTCACCAGTGTTATCACTAGGGCTTGATACCTGCATGTGTACAGGAATTCACTTGGCCTGGTGTCCTTTATTTTTTATTTATTTATTTATTTATTTACCTTTTGGTCCTTTTATTTGATAGGCCAGTGATAAATTGAAAAGGGGGTAAGAGAAGGAGAGAATGAGAAATGAGAAAGACAACTTGCAGCACTGCTTCACTGCTCTTGAAGCTTTCCCCCTGCAGGGGAGAGTCAAAGAGTTTGATCCCTGGTCTTTATACATGGTGACATAGACATGAGTAATTCTTCTACATCCTTCATCTTTCAACTTTGCTGTCATCTTTAATCAACTTTAAGATTCACATGCATTGATATTATGACTGCTTTGTTATCTATGACATATTCAGATCATCACAGAGTCCCTGGCTCAGAGAAGATGAATCATAAATATATGTGGTAGTATTATATTCCAAAATTATAGGAAATAGATCTCCCATATATTACACCATACTTAGTCTTCAGAAATACAGTTATATAATGATATCAGATAAAACATTAGCACAGTAGGGGCCAATTGGTGTCACGCCTGGTTAAGTGCACACATTACAGTGCACAAGGACCTGGGTTCAAGCCCCTGGTCCTCACCTGCAGGGGGAAAGTAGTGAAGCAGGGCTGCAGGTGTCTCTCTGTTTCCCTCGCCCCCTCTCAATTTCTCTGTCTCTATACAATAATAAACAATAATATAAAAAACATTAGCGCAGTTAACTATGTCTATTTTAGTGTCATTTTTATGATAATTATATTAATTTTATAAGTAGCATTAATTTCAAGTACTGCTAATTTATTACATACCTACTGTACATTGTTAGTGTATATTTTATGTTTTAAATATTAAGGTACATGAAAGAGATGAAAACATAAGATTTGAATGACAGAAGAAAAGTGAAAATTTTTTAAAAGGGAGAAAATATCTATTAACTTTTTTTTGTAAGACTGGTAGAGCAATATTACCAAAAAATAAGCGTAGAAAGTGTATTTGTCACAGCATATTTTGTGTCAGTTCCAAATCGGGAGAATTATTCTATAATAACAGTTTTGACACCATTCTATTGACACATCTAGGGCAATTTGATGTTTTGGATGGACAATGGCATGAAATATATGTAATTAGAACTGTCAGAAAATCTGAGACAGATGGCTGTCATCTAATAAGAACTCAACTGAAATAAAATGGATGTTTAGAATGCCAACTTTAAAATTTATTAAAGAATAATGCATCTGTAGTACTATCAGTTCAAACGTTTTATGCCATACATACACGTGAGTGTGTGTATTCTGTAAGGGCTTCTTGGTGTTAGATCCTTTCATGGATGAGATCCTGGACTTGATCCCCAGCACCACATGAAAACAATAAAGACAAAATGAGTCTGACTGTCACTGATGGAGCAATGCTTTACACGGTGGCTGTGTTTGTGTCTCTTATCTCATTGTCTCATAAAAAGATGCAAATCAAATTAAAAATATGTAATTGGAATGTTTGTACATTATCAAATTCTCATTAAAACTATTTTGAGGATTGGGAAGACACTATAATTTTTATACAAATGGATTTTATGCCTCTAGATCTGAGGTCCCAGGTTCAGTATCCAGGACCACCAGAAGAGAGAACTAATCTTTGCTTTGTGCTGTCTGTCTATCTATCATCTATATAATCTCTCTGTAGCTTTCTTTTATTAAAAATAAATAAAATGGGCTCTTTAGAGGAAGTTGGAGGTTTCTGTTGTCTCAGGGTTTAAAAAGGCAATAAATAGTTATTGCTATAATCATATTATTTGGAAATTGGTTTAACTTTGAAAAATCTCTTCTTAGGATTTGCTGTATCATACACACCATCACCATAATTTATGTCCTTTGACATTATTTGTATATAGCTTTGTCTTATAGAGTAATGCAACCAGTTGCTTTTGTTCTCCCCTCTCCCCCCTCTTCCCCTCTCCCCCCTTCCCCCTCTCCACCCCTCTCCCCCCTCTCCCCTTTTAAGAGAGTCAACAATCAAAGACTTTTAAGAGAGTCAACATATCAAAGACTCAGTTTATGGTCTGTGCATGAAAAAGGTTGAGACATTCAGTCAATTTTCCCCTCCATATTAATTAAATAGTGATTCATATGACTACAAATTAATAGGAGTGTACATAAACACCATTCCCAGCACCAAAAGACTTTGTCCCATTCCACCCCCCAACCCCTCCCACCCCATGAAGCGAACATCCCCCCTCACCCTCAGCTCTGGGTTTCTACTTTGGTGCCCTACTCCAAATTCAGTCAGATCCTGCTTTGAGTTTCCCTCTCTGTTCTTCTTTCTCAGTTTCTGTTTATGAGTAAGATCGTCCCATACTGGTCTTTATCTTTCTGACTTAGCTCACTTAACATAATCCCTTCTAGCCCTATCCAAGATGGGTCAGAGAAGGTGGGTTCATTATTCTTTTTTTTTTTCTTTTTTTTGCGTCCACGGTTATTGCTGGAGCTCAGTGCCTGCACTAAGACTCCACTGCTCCTGGAGGCTATTTTTCCCATTTTGTTGTCCTTGTTGTGCTTATTGTAGTTGTTACTGTTTTCATAGCTGTTGTTGTTGTTGGATAGGACAGAGAGAAATGGAGAGAGGAGGGGAAGATAGAGAGGAGGAGAGAAAGATAGACACCTGCAGACCTGATTCATCACTTGTGAAGCTACCTCCTACAGGTGGGGAGCCAGGGGCGTGAACCGAGCCATGTGCACTTAACCCGCTGTTCTACCGGCTGACTCCTGGGTTCATTGTTTTTAATAGCTGCATAGTATTCCATTGTGTATATATACCATGGCTTTCTCAGCCACTCACCTGCTGTTGGACACCTGGGTTGCTTCCAGGTTTTAGCTATTACAAATTGTGCTGCTATGAACATAGGTGTACACGTATCTTTTTGGTTGGGTGTTATGGAGTCCGTGGGGTATATACCTAGTAGAGGAATTACTGGGTCATATGGAAGGTCCATGTCTAGCATTGTGAGAGTTCTCCAGACTGCTCTCCAGAGGCTGGACCAATTTACATTCCCACCAGCAGTGCAGAAGGGTTCCTTTCTCCCACAGCCTCTCCAGCATCTGTTGCTGCTGTCCTTTTTGATGTATGCCATTCTCACAGGGGTGAGGTGGTATCTCAGTGTTGTCTTTATTTGTATTTCTCTGACAATCAGTGACGTGGAGCAGTTTTTCATGTGTTTGTTAGACTTTTGTATCTCTAACCACCAGATTCAAGGTGCTCCCATGATGCCAACCAGACTTCCATGGACAGACAACCCTACCAATGTGTCCTGGAGCTCTGATTCCCCAGAACCCTGCCCCACTAAGGAAAGAGAGAGGCAGGTTGAGAGTATGGATCAACCTGTCAGCGCCCATGTTCAGAGGAGAAGCAAGTACAGAAGCCAGACCTTCCACCTTTTGCATTCCACAATGACCTTGGGTCCATACTCACAGAGGGTTAGAGAACAGGAAAGCTATCAGTGGAGGGGATGGGATATGGAGTTCTGGTGGTGGGAATTGTGTGGAGTTGTACCCCTCTTATCCTGTGGTTTTGTCAGTGTTTCCTTTTCATAAATAAAATTTAAAAATGTACAAATTTATTTATTTTGAAAATTTATTTTGGATAGAAACAGGGATAAATTGGGAGGAAAGAGAGAGAGAGAGAGAGAGAGAGAGAGAGATTACCACTAGTGAAATTTACCTCATGCAGGTGGAGAAGGGGGCTTGACTCAGGACATTGTGAACTGTAACATGCACACTCTATTGGGTGCACCACCACCCAGTCGCCAAATTTATTTTTTAAACTATTTTGAAAATTCCTTAGCTGGCTAAGGTTTAAAAATCATTTAGAGAAGGCATTTCACTGGAATAATTAAAGTGAAACTTAATGTGGAGTTTCCCTAGTAAGATAACATTCAGATGGAACCATATTAAATATGTTCCTGTCTGTTGCAGCCATCTCCCTAATGATATTTGTCAGTGCATATTGCACACCAAAATTGGTTATGATATTTTGTTATTGTGGACTTCGGTTTAATTTAATTTTGACTTGGATTGAAAGAAGGAGAAAATGGGAGACTTTACAAAACTTTGCTAGGTAACAATTCTGTACAAAAGTGTTCTGTCTTTCTAAGTGTGCCCTGACTTAGTTCCCCACTCCTGAAATCAGGCACAAAAGATGAAAAAATGTGTCAACTCCCTTTAGAAATACTCTCCTGTTGCTTAAATACCTCTTGGTAGCAAGCTGTCCCCAGCTGGTTTCAAAGCTTAGGTCCCCTCCCCTTTTGTTTCTTGTTGTTTTATCAGTTACTATTGTCTACCCTACACCTTTAAGATGTGACGATACCCTTCCAGGATGTTTTGAATCAGAACACAGAACCTTCTTGATAGAGTTATGTGTGCTTTTATTTGGTGAGTCACTTCTGATTGGGGGCCAGTGTCACTTCTAATTGAAGGCCAGTGAGAAAACTATGGTTTTCTCAACCACTGTATTTTAATCTGTTCCATCATGTACAGGAATCTGATTATCTCTCCTAAAACTCAGAAGAGGTAAGAATCCTATACTTTCTGGACTTATTCAGGTGATCTGAGCCTTTTGAAAATTGAATAATTCATATATATATATGTGTGTGTGAGTATATATGTATGTGTATGTACATATATATATATACAGTGCCTCCAGAGTTATTGCTGGGACTCAGTGCCATCACTGTGAATCCACTGCTCCTGGAGGCTATTTTTCCCATTTTGTTGCCCTTGTTGTTGTTATAGCTGTTGTTGTCACAGGACACAGAGAAATCGAGAGAGGAGGGGAAGACAGAGAGGAAGAGAGAAAGACAGACACCTGCAGACCTGCTTCACTGCTTGCAAAGTGACCCCCCCTGCAAGTGGGGAGCTGGGGGCTCGAACCAGGATCCTTACTCATGTCCTTACGCTTTGTACCATGTACGCTTAACCTGCTGTGCTACCCCCAGCCCCCCAGATTTAGTTTTTATTAGTGATTTAATACTGATTTACAAATGTACATGTCAACAGGGATATAATTCCACACCATTCCCACCATCAGAGTTCTGAGTCCCCAGTCCCTCCATTGCAAACCACTGCAGTTCTCCCAAAGTTGCAGACATCTCTACAACTATCTGTCTATATTTGTACATAACTGCCCCATTTTTCTTCCAGGTTTAGCCCTCTTTTTCCCCTCCAAACCACACATAACCCTATTATTATATCCAAATGTTCCCCCTTTTTTCCCTCCTTTCTCTCCAGGTCCTGATGGAGCTGGAGTTCAGAGCCCTCTGATCCTCTTTCTTTTATCACTTCTCCCCTATTGGGAGTATGGATCAAAATTGTTTTTAAGGTGCAGAAGGTAGAAGGTCTGTCTTCTGTAATTGCTTCTCCACTCGATATGACCATTGGTAGGTGGGTCCATACCCCCAGTCTGTTTCTGTCTTTCCCTAGTGGGGTAGGTCTGGAGATGCAAGGTTCTAGGACACATTGATGACATGCTATTATTCACATAAACCCATTCCTTTTAAAGGTTTACTTTACTTCCCACATGAAGCTCTTAGAGAGAATTAGATCTCTATTTCTCTCTGTGTGTGTGTCTCTCTCTCTGGATCTCTCTCTTCTTCTCTCTCTTTCCCCCTCCCTCCCCCCTTCCTTCTTTCTCTTATTGAGAGATTAATGGATTATAATATAGTTGTTGACACTTGGTAATTTTTCATCTCTCTATGATAAATGTCTTCAAAACACCCTCACCCCAAGTTAGGTACTTTTCCACTATCATGAGCCATGTTTTATTTAACTCTAAGTCTCAAAATATGTATTTGATCAGTCTTTGGATTTCATTCTTCTCAGAATCCTCTGAACTACTGAGGAATTTAATGTCTGATTCCTATATCTCTCACTATGGAGGAAAAGTAACTTTGAGATCAAGTCTGCTTCTATTACTTTATACTCCACCTATTGCTACTATGAGACTTTGATTTATTTGACTCTGCCATTAAATTGCAACCACATCATTTGTAAATTGGTAACAAACACTATCTTATTCTTGTAGGAATGAAATGAAGAAATTCATGTAAAAGTCTTAGCATCACGTCATAAATGGGTTATTAATTCAGTGCTCTAGATTTAGAATTATACTGATTTCAAAAGTGAGCATCCTGGTAGTTGAGGTTTTATTAAGAGTAAAATCTACCTCTCCTTTTTAAGAGTGAACTTTTTCTTAGGAATCTCTTAAGCTCTACTTATCTTCTAAGCATGTCAAAACATTGAATAAATAAAGTCCTAATTTCATGGAAATAACCCCTGATTTTTCTCAAGGGGATATGGTTTTATTTCTCACATAAGTAGTATAAAATTCAACCTATGTTTTCACAAAAAATTCATTAAATCTGCCAGAGATTTTCTTATTTCCCTGATGAGAGCACTGCATTTTTAATAACAGCACTGTTAGAATTCACTTATTACAAAAAAAGTTTTTAGCATTATCATCTTATAGAAACAAGTGACTTAATTCATTTGCTTGCTTTTGATTCTTGTAATCTCTAAACATAGATGCCACTGTATCTTAAATACTCAAATAAGTACAGATTTAAGCTCTCAGTATATTCTCTTGGTACTGGTTAATTTCAACTCTATTAGTCCCAGTTAAGCCCCACTTCAATATCATTCTTGTTTATTGTGTTGTTTTGTTTTTGATAGGACAGTGAGAAATTGAGATGGAAAGAAAGGTAGAGAGGGAAAAAGAGAGACACCAGCAGTACTGCTTCACCACTCCGGAAGCTTCATTCTTTCAGGTGTGGACCAGAAGATTGAAACGGGGTAACATGTGCACTCAACTAGATGTGCCACTGCCCAGCTCCATTAGATTCTCAGCACCTAGACAAAACTGAAGAAGGAAGAGGGCCAGTCAGATTATTTATTCCTTCCTAGCAATCAGTTAAGGATATATATGTTCATACTTATTTAAGTTACCCTGCCTCCTAGTGGTGAACAAGAGGAAGAGGAAGCTTTTATTCTTTCCTTTTGCTCAATTGTTCATGACTCCTGAGAGCTGTGGGAGCAGAGTGTCCACAAAAGATAAGATCTCAAATCTCTTCAAATACTACCCATGCTTGCTCTGCTGCCAAGTCATTAAGCAAGGCAAACTCCTCTCCCATATGGGTTGTTAACTTTTATTTGTTCAGTGCTGCCTTTAAACATGAATGACCTGAGTTCTCATTTCTCCCTGAATTGAGAAGAGAGAACCTCTCATCTGTACTGATTACAGTGGGGTCTTCCAATTTTCCAGTCTATCAGAGGAGCCTTGTGATGTAGTGTGGACCTCACAGTCTCATTTGTTCATTGATATATATTTTTTTCAACAAATTTATATTGACCACCTTACAGTCAGCCATTCTAAATGTTAGAGGTGTGTGTGTGTGTGTGTGTGTGTGTGTGTGTGTGTGTGTGTGTACTGCAGTTTTAAGAAATTTTTCACCTTTCTGGGGGGTTTATTTATTTATTTATTCTTATTTTTATTTTTTGACCTAGCACTGCTCAGCTCTGGCTTATGGCAGTGTGAGGGATTGGACCTGGGGCTCTAGAACCTCAGGCATGAGAGTCTCTTTGCATAACCATTATGCTATATCCTGAGGGTGTGTATATATATATATATATATATATATATATATATATATATATTAAACTGAGATGGTGAAAACTGGTTTTAATAAATGTTAAAAGAACTGATTTCCAAAAACCATATATACTGTCAAAACTCCTTTCTGGAATTTACTGTAGTAGGGGGAGGGTAGAGTGAATATATTGTACAAATTATAGCATGTCCTGCGTTATTAAATAGAATTTTATGAGTAGATTGGGGAAAATAGAACAGTATATAGATCAGAAAATTCAAGTGGAACTTCACAGTTTTAAAAGATAAAGCAAGCAGAGTGTTTATGTACACTCCTATTAATTTGTAGTCATATAAATCAGTATTTAATTAATATGAGAGGGGAAAATTGATTGTATGTCTCAAACTTTTTAGAGCACAGACTGAGTCTTTTTAATACATAGACTGAGTCTTTGATATGTTGACTCTCTTAAGCCTAGACCAGGGAGAACAGAAGCAACCGGTGGCACAGCTATATACAAATAATGTCAAAGGACATAAATTATGGTGATGTTGTGTATGATACAGCAAATCCTAACAAAGGGACTTTTCAAAGTTAACCAAGTTGCCAAATAATGTGATAATAGTAATAACTATCGTGTTATTAACCCTAAGACAGCAGGAACCTCCCACTTCCTCTATAGAGCCTATATTTCCCCCAGTCCTGGAACCTCTAGGGTGGGGCTCACTTTCCTGCACGCTTCTCTCAATTCATACAAAATGATATTACATCTGCCAATCCCAACTTAATCAATGCAACAAGTACCACCTTGGTATGCTTCACTCCAGACTGTGTCCAGAGACGTCAGACATGGAATGTCAACCCTCCACTCTTATTACTTGGGTAAGACCTTTCCTTTCATAGTATTCTCTATTTCCATTCCAGGAGATTCACTTCCTAACAAAGTCCCAAAACCTAGATACAGACCAGGTCCCGTAAGATAGAGCATAAGTCAGCTTCCCCAGAGACACCTTACTAGGGAAAGAGAGAGGCAGGTTGGGAGTATGGACCGACCAGTCAACGCCCATGTTCAGCGGGGAAGCAATTACAGAAGCCAGACCTTCTACCTTCTGCAACCCTCAATGACCCTGAGTCCATGCTCCCAGAGGGATAGAGAATGGGAAAGCTATCATGGGAGGGGGTGGGTTATGGAGATTGGGTGTTGGGAATTGTGTGGAGTTGTACCCCTCCTACCTTATGTTTTTGTTCATTAATCTTTTCTTAAATAAAAAATTTTAAAAAAAGATAGAGCATAAGTTCACATGTATCCATAATTAGGGCAAAATATATACCTGAAATTAAAAGTACACAATAGTCTTCAGTGAATCAGTATAAAGTTCCTAATGAAATAGTATCTACTTAGACTTAGATACTCTCCTCACCTGCTTCCTATTAACAGTTCTTTCACTCAGTCCAAAGCTAACCTCATCAAAGCAAGGACTTCAAAAGCTGAATAAGGGCAAGAGACTGGCATACTTTAATGATGACTCTAGTCACTATCAGGCTACCCCATCAGCTGGGGCCCTATTCGGAGAGTCCTGAGATTCCCAAACAGACATGATAGGCCTAGACCTCAAATAAATCCCTCTCTCCATTGTTACCAGTCATCTCTATCAGGAACAACAAAACAGACCCCGTTGTGGGCCCCTCCATAGGACCTTGCCCTCAACTTGGATCAACAATGGTAGAGAATGTTCCTCCTCCAAAGGGAGGATGGACAACATATTCTGTGTTACACTTGAGGAAGATGGGTCCTGACATTGGGGCAGCTTTGAATGTTCCTGCTCATGACCACAGAATGTGAGCTCAGATCTACAGGGATGCAGACATCACATAGGCTCCTAAGCTGATTATGGGTCCCAAACCAAATCAATGGGGTTTACCATCAACAATATTTATACCCCTTTCCCATATTAGGGAGCTACTCTCTTCTCTGATCCAGCTTTCTGTTCCTTTTCCAGCCATGACATCATCTCCCCCAGACAATAACTTGGGTCCACCTGTATATCAGATGTCAGGCCTAGAAAAAAAAAAAAACTAATAAAGTCATGGGCCCTTTGTAATATACCTAAAGTAGACCTACTAGTTATTTCCACAACAGAGACCCCAACTCTTCATCTGCACTATTCTAGCCTTTAGGTTCATGATTAATGAACAATTTTTATGGCTTAATATGTTGAGTCTTTTTCAACCACCAGGTTCCAGATGCTTCCATGATGCCAACCATACTTCCCTGAACAGACAACCCCATCAATGTGTCCTGGAGCTCTGATTCCCTAGAGCCCTGCCCCACTAGGGAAAGAGATAGACAGGCTGGGAGTACGGATTGACCTGTCAATGCCCATGTTCAGTGGCGAAGCAATTACAGAAGTCAGACCTCCCACCTTCTGCACCCCATAATGACCCTGGGTCAATACTCCCAGAGAGTTAAAGAACAGAAAAGCTATCAGGAGAGGGGATGGGATACAGAGTTCTGGTGGTGGGAATTGTTTGAAGTTATAACCCTCTTATCCAATGGTTTTTGTCAGTTTTTCCTTTCTATAAATACAAATAATTTAAAAAAGAATATGCTAGGTCCACAAAGTCTGTGAGTAGTTATCAAAAATTCAGTCCCATGAGATAAACAAATATCAGCTGAGGTATAGGTCACTCATGGTTGTAAAGAAGTCTTAGAGTCGGAAGTCGGGTGGTAGCGCAGTGAGTTAGCACACATGGTGCGAAGTGCAAGGACTGACATAAGGATCCTGGTTCGAGCCCCTGGCTCCCCACCTGCAGGGAGTGGCTTCACAATTGGTGAAGCAGGTCTGCAGGTGTCTATCTTTCTCTCCCCCTCTCTGTCTTCCCCTCCTCTCTCCATTTCTCTCTGTCCTATCCAACAATGACAACAATAATAACAACAGCAATAATAACTACGACAATAAAAAACAACAAGGGCAACAGAAGGGAAAATAAATAAATAAATATTAAAAAGAAAGTCTTAGAATCACACATGTTCAGTTCTCAGGTGCAGCAGCCATGGCAGACACCTGGAGCACCTCAGCCTAGATCCATCTCACCAGGAGAAGAAGCAGCTGCCAAAGAGCCCGGACTTCTGACTGGCTGTGCTTTTAAGTCTGTTTGGTCCACCTACAATGCTTTGTGCATTTGCACAGACCAGATCCACCCACAGTCCATAGTGCATTTGTGCAGATTACTGTATGCTCTGTTGCCAGGGCTGACATCAGCTGAGCACTGTGTCCAACTACCTGTGGCCAGCTGGTATACTGCATCACAACATAATCCACACAATTCCCACCACCAGAGTTTCACATCCCATCCCCTCTATTGGAAGCTTCCCTATTCTTTATCCCTCTGGGATTATGGACCAAAGATCTTTATCGGGAGTAGAAGGTGGCAAGTCTAGTTTCTGTAATTACTTCTGCACTGAACATGGATGTTGGCAAGTGGATCCATACCCCCAGCCTATTTCTATCTTTCCTCAGTAGGGCAGGACTCTGGGGAAGTGGGGTTCTAGGACTCATTTTTGAGGTTGTCTTCCCAAACACATCAGGTTGGCGTCATGATAGCATCTGCAACTTGGTGACTGAAAAGCATTAAGATGTATAGTATAACAAATTGTTTAGTAATTTGGAATCTAAAAGCAAGAATAAGCAGAGGAGATTAGGGGTCTTCATGTTGGAAGAAGGTAGGAAGTCTATTTTAGCTCTATTTCAAGTGGAACATGACTTTACTAACTGTTGGACTAAGCCTGTTAGCTAACATGCAGGTAGGCTGAAAGTATTGTCTAGGAAGATGTTGTCAGATTTGGGAATAGGACTAGGGAGCTGGATCAGGGCAGAGAGTATCTCCCAAAGTTGGGAAAACATATAAATACCGCTAACAGTAAACCCCATCGATCTGACCTAGGACCCATATCTGTCTGTACTTATCACATGAGTCTGTGGAACCTCTGCATCCTAGATGGTCTAAACTTGCATTCCATGGTCATATCTAGGGACATTCTAGGCTACATTCATTTCAAGACCAATCTTCCTTGAGTTGCAGAGGATGTTGACCCAGCTTCCCTTCAGAGAGTGGGGCAGTTTCTACCATTTTTGTTCTACATTGAGGGCAGTATCCCGGAGAAGCCTACAAAAGGGTTTATAATATTTCTGATGGAGGTGATCAGCGATAGTGTAGAGAGGAATCTGTTAGAGATCTAGGCCCATCATTACTGTATGGAGATTCCAGGATTCCCTGAGTAGGGCTTCAGATGATGAGGTGGCCTGGTAGTGACCAAAAAGGCCATTATTAAAGTGTACCAGTCTCTTGCCCTCATCCAACTTTTGTTGTCCTTACCTTATCGAGAGGGTGACCTTAGAATGATTGAGGGAAGTGAAATAGAAAGTAGATAAGGAGGGTCTAGGTCTAAGTAGAAAATTATTTTCTGTCTCCCTGTATATGTGTGTGTGTGTGTGCATGTGTTTTAAGCAGTGTTTTATATGATTATAATGATATAAAATGTTATAGGGATACACAGACTGTCTGAAGAATAAATTGTAGGGAAATAGAGCAAACATGTACACACAAAAGGCACATTTTATTTTTAAAAGCAGAATAAATTGGATTCCTGCCATCAGCATTTAGTTGAAGAAACATGACACAAAAATAGAATTGTTAAATATGAGCATATTAAACATTCTGAGAACTTACTTGAACTGTGTTTTCATAGTAATTATGTACAGTTTTGAAACGGAAACCCTCAAAATACCTGGGAGTGAACTGGAGGGAGAGGATGACTACAACTGATTAATCCAAATGCATTTACTCCAGTGATTAGTATACGAAGGTAGAAACAAAGACAACTTCAGGGACTCAAAAACCCACACCCGCTTTCCTGATGGCAATACCCCCTGGTACAAACACAGGGAATGGACAGGACTGGGAGACGGGGGGGACTGAGAGGTGAAAAAAATTCTTCTAATTCTGGCAGATCCAGGTCTTGTTCTTCTTCACTTCCATATCTCTATGGGTATCAAAAGAAGTCATTACTGGAAACAAGTGTGATCAGAATAGAAAACATTCCTCATATATATATATATATATTCAGATTGTTCAATAGAGCAAATTCTCCCTTGATGCAAAAGCTTAACTTGCAGGTTGACTTCCTGTTGCATTAGGCAACAGGGCTTCTTGCCCAGCTTCATTGTGATTCTCTAGTAGGAACTATAATGTATGTATATGTGTGAAATTTGCCAACTTATAGAATCCTGTTTTATTTGTACACAGTACATCTGGGATTAAGCTCACTACAGCATATATTGGGGAATGATGTATAGTGTTAAAATCTAGTGGGGCCAGGTGGTCGCGCACCTGGTTAAGTGCAAAGACCCAGGTTCAAGCCCCTGGTTCCCACCTGCAGCAGAAAAACTTTATGAGTGATAAAGCAGAGCTTCAGGTGTCTCTCTGTGTCTCTCCCTCTCTGCCTCCTCCTCCCATTTCAATTTCTCTCTGTCTCTACCCAGTGATAAGTAAAGAAAAATATTTTTTTAAAAATCTGGCTACTAGGTATAACTTATTGAATAGAGCACTGGACTTGAATGTATGAGTCCTAGAGTTTGATCCATGGCATAGCATATGCCCAACTGTGCTCTGTTCTCTCTCATAAATTTATTTATTTAAAAAAAAAACATAAAATATAGAGACATTTAGTTATTGAATCCAATTTAAAGTTGTGTTCTTATTGATCTATCTTTCACTTCATCTCAATTCTGTCATTAATTACTAGTAATGGTCCTGCATTAGTTCATAAACTCTAACATCAGAGACTGTTTGCATGGCACCGGTCAGGCCTCTGATCAAACTACAAAAAAATAAACACACATTCTCTTTACTCTGGGCCATCTAGTAACAAAGAGTTGCCTTGAGATCCACCCATGACTGATTTCAAGGATTCTTAGGGTGCTAAACTGCCTAAATCTTTACTATTTGATGGAAATGCATCAATTGCTTAAGAAAGAAGGTAGCCCAGGGAGTCAAGTGGTAGTGCAATGGGTTAAGCACACGTGGCGCAAAGCACAAGGACCAGGGTAAAGATTCTGATTTGAGACCCTGGCTTCCCACCTGCAGGGGAGTCACTTCACAAGCGATGAAGCAGGTCTGCAGGTCTGCAGGTGTCTATCTTTCTCTCCCCCTCTCTGTCTTCTCCTCCTCTCTCCATTTCTCTGTGTCCTGTCCAACAGTGATGACAACAATAATAACTACAACAATAAAACAAGGGTAACAAAATGGAGTAAATAAATAAATAAATAAATAAATATTAAAAGAAGAAAGAGGTTAGCCCTATTCTGTCTGATATTATAGTGACCAGGCAAAGGAGGCTATTAAGCCTTTGAAATGTGGGAAGTCTGGACTAAGACTTGCTATAAATGAAAACAGGTAGACTGCATTTTAAAGACTTAATTGAAAATTATCTTTTTAATAATTTGATCCTTGGGGCATGTTGAAATGGTGGGCGATTATTACAAAGTTGAATGGGAGAGATGTTATCATGTACAAATGGTACTTTTTTGGCATGTTAAATTAATTTCATCTCTTTATTTCAATGTTTTAAAAGTATATATACTTAGAAAACATGAAATTACATATGTGAATCACATAATTTTTCTGTAAGAAAGCACTAGTTTAGACTCATTAAGCTGGATGACTGATTGTATGACTCCTAAACCCTTAGAATATCAATGTAAATAAGTCTTAACTAGACTACCAGTCAGGAATCAGTATAAGAAAAAAAAAAAGTTCAGTTACAAAATTCCAGTGAAACTCAGTTATGGTAGCCATTCACAATGTCAGAAAACCTAAATTCTCATTTGACTGAGCTCCTTCACTTGACTTGAGGGAGGTTACTGGGAAAAGTTGAATTCATTAAGAGCAGCAGACATGCCCTACAGATGATTTTACCTTGTCCTTAGATTCTCTGGCTACATTGTGTGCAAAGATTTGGATTATGACCTTATTTTTTAAAATTTATTCTGCATTATCTATTAGTAATTATATGGATTTATGTGACTCTCATTCTTCTCAAAAATACTTCAGATTCTACATACTGCATAAAGTCTGTTCTCTCTTCTTCAGGCCTTTATAGTATCTGTTTGTCATACAAGATGTTTATTTTTTGTGGAACTAAGGCCTCATGCTCATGTAATTTCTCCTCTCCATCCTTCTATTTCAGAGAGAAAGGAGGGGGGGAGGGATAGGTATCACAAGAACCGAGTTTCTTCTAGTAATATAGTACCTCTCATAGGTGCTAAGTCTGGAGCCTGGACCATTGGCATGGAAAATATGTGCTCAAGGGGCCGGTGGTAGCGCACCTGTTGAGGGCACAACACATGTTACAATGTGAAAGGACCCAGGTTCGAGTCCCCAGTCCCCACCTGCCGTGGCGGGGGTAGAGGGATCTTCAGGAGTGGTGAATCAGTGCTGCAGGTGTCTCCCTATCTCTCTTCCTCTCTACCCCCACCTTCCCTCTCAATTTCTGGCTATCTCTATCAAATAAATAAAGATAATAAAAATTTAAAAAAGAAAATATTTGCTCAACCCTGTGAGCTCTCTCCAGCTTCATGTTCGTTTGTTTGTTTTTTTCCTCCATGCTTATTTTTATAAAATATGTATATTCTCACTTGCAAGAATACATAGTCCTGTCTTGATTTTCATACCTCAACAGTGGAGCAAATATTATATGTGCAGGATTCTCAATAAATATTTTGTTTCTATTGCTATCTCATTACCTGGAACACCATTTCTTTATATTATGTATAGAAATTTGACAAAAAATTCATAAATTGTCCTTCAACCAGAACTAATGTATATAATAAAAAATTCAGTAGCAATGAAGTTGGAAAAAAAAGTAAAGAAAAAATATACAAAGAAATTGTACTGTGAAACAAGCATATTACTTGTAAACCCTCATTGATGGATTTTATTTCTTTCCTCAGTAGTAGAGGTTCCTTTCCTTTGCCTAGATCCACAGTAAATAATATCATCATTCTATTGTTGAATGTTAGAATTCAATGTGACTTTTGAACACTCAAAGTACTAAAATGTTTAGACTGCTGATTTAGAATACCCCTCCCCCAGGCAATACTTGTGCTTTCAACAGGAAGGTCAAATGCAACTATTCTGTTGCAAAGTGGTTGCTGACATCTATCTCTCCTAAGGCAAAGTGCTCTAATTAGTGATTCACAACCTTTGCTAGAAGTGTACACAAAATGGAGGTTCCTTTTCTAGCTGATGCTGAGATCAAAAATAGAAGAAACACCAAGAGTGCTGCTCAACTTCCTTTGTAAATGATAAAAGAAATCTCCATTACCCTCCTTCTTTGATTAACAATATGGAAAGTATAGATGGGTTACAGGATTGAGAAATTAAAGAAGTGATCTTCTAGTCAAGGTGATACTTGTCTGATTCCACTACTATGTGAGAAAGACACTTATTTTTGTTTTTCTGGAAGTCAATGTGATTTCATGGTAATATCATGGGTTCAAAGTCAAATATGCTTCAAGCTATGCCTCCATCGAATGCTATCCTCTAGTGCAGCCTCTTCAATATGCAAAAGAACAAAACCTCAGCAAAAGGGACCAGACATTCATCTGGGATGCAGTGCCCAGTGTTTTGAAGTCTTAAAATTATACCACTGAGATAGAAACACACTGGGATATGGATCAACCTGTTATTGCCCATATCCAGCAGAAAAGCAATTACAGAAGCCAGATCTAGCACCTTCTGCACCCCATAAAGATCTTTGGTCTATACTCCCAGAGGGATAAAGAATAGGGAAGCCTCCAATGGAGGGAATGGGATATGGAACTCTGGTGGTGGGGATTGTGTGGGAATTGTATCCCTCTTATCCCATAATCTTGTAAATCATTATTAAATCATAAATAAATAAAGAGGTGATACTGTAATAGCCAATATCTTTAACCTTAGGAGAACTGCTGTAGCTTACAGTGCAGGGAATGGGGATACAGAACTCTGGTGGTGGGAACAGTATGGAGTTTTACTCCTGTTAACTTGTAATTTTGTAATCAATTTTACGTCATTAATAAAATTCAAAACAATAACCACTTAGCATGGACTGGCCTGGCTCCCTGACTTGATGTTTTGTCATATCCCATTTCTCCAAGGTACCAGTTTATTACTCCTTCACTCCTTGCTCAGCTCCTTTGAGGGACTTGGAGGAAGGTATGGTGAGTGTTAGTTTTGAAGGAAAGTGCTTAGTACACTAATATGTGGAAATGGGCTGTGAGTGTACCATAAAGGTCTTAATGTTATCCTGAGTCCTATTTTAGTTATATTCCAAAGGGCCCCTGAGTTTTTTCCTGAGCATGACCTCTGATATACAGGTGGACCCTAGTTATTGTCTGGGAAGATGATGTCATGGCTGGAAAAATGACCAGAAAGTTGGATCAGGGAAGAGAGTAGCTCCCAAATATGGGAATGGTGTATAAATATTGTTGCCTTAAAGCCCATTGATTTTATCTGGGGCCCATATTCGGCACAGGAGCCTATGTAACCTCTGCATCCCTGTAGGTCTGAGCTCGCATTCTGTGGTTTCTAATATCTATACTTCACTTAGGTGGTGCTTTTTTTTTCTTGTGGTCAATAATTTTCTGGGGTTTCAGTGCCTATATAATTCTGCTGTTCATGACAGAGTCTCTTTTACAATTACTATTTTTTGAGTAGCATGTGAAAGACAGGGAGAAGCAGAAAGAAAAGGAGGAGAGACTTCATTGCACTGCACTTGTGAAACTTCCCCTCTGTCTTGTGTCCCCTTGTAGAACCCAGTCTTCCTGCATGGTAAATTGTGCACTCTACTAGGTGAGTTGTATTCTGACCATCAGCACTGCTGGTGGGGATATAAATGGGTCCAACCCCTGTGGAGAGCAGTCTGGAGAACTCTCAGAAGGCTAGTAGTAGACCTACCCTATGACCCTGCAATTCTTCTCCTGGGGATATATCCTAAGGAAACAAACACACTCATCCAAAAATATCTGTGTAAACCTATATTCATAGGATCAACATAGGTATCCAACAACAGATGAGTGGCTAAGAAAGTTTGATATATATACACAATGGAAAACTACTCGACTATTAAGAGTTATGAATTCACCTTCTTCACCTCATCTTGGTTGGAGCTTGAAGGAATCAATGTTAAGTGAGATAAGCCAGAAAGAGAGGGTTGAATATGGGATGATCTCATTCATAGATAGAATTTGAGAAATAAGAACAGAAAGGAAAACACAAAGTAGAACTTGGACTGGGTTTGTTGCATTGCATCAAAGTCCAAGACTGTGGAGTGGGGACTTTCATGTTCTAGTGCATGGTAGTGGGGGAGAATCTAGGCTGGAGTGCGAGTGTTTTGCAGAAAATTGAGAAATGTTATGCAGGCACTAACAACTGTATTTATTACAAACCATTAAACCCAAATAAAAAACAAAATGATGGCCGTTGGACATATGTTAAACCTCTTGCTCTACCTGGTGGTTCATCTCCCATGCTACTTATTTCATTTGTGTAAATACAAAAGAACATGAGGGGGTTGTGTCGTGGAACACCTGGTTGAGCACATATGTTACAATGAGCAAGGACCCAGGTTCGAGCCCCCGGTCCCCTCTTCTGGTATAAACTTTGGGAGTGGTGAAGCAGTGTTAGAGGTGTCTCTCTATCTCCCTCTCTATCACCCCCTTTCCTCTCGATTTCTGGCTGTCTCTATCCAATAAATAAATAAAGATAATTTTTAAAAATTAAAAAAGAACATGAGTATCTATTTTTTTTTAAAAGAAAACAAGCTATCTTGCAAAGTGTCTTTACCCATCATATAAGGAATGAAAGTGCTTACTACTCTGTTCGCTTTTAGTATTGTCATTATTCTGGACTTTGTCCATTTTAATTGGTGTTGTGATATATTATTATTTTTCAAATTTTCATTTCTGAGAAGATATATGGAGAAAAACATATTTTGTGTACTTTTTTCACCTTCTGTTTTTTACGGTGAGGTACATGTTTAGGTCTATTTTAATCAAGTTATTTGTCTCCTTATTGTTAAATTTTTAGTTTACCAAAAAAAAAAAAAATCCCTTATCAGTGATGTCATTTTTTTGAGATATTTTCTGCCAGTCTGTGGCATGGTCTTCTGGTTATTTTTCATTACTCACTTCACATGTCACAGAGAGTCCTGCCTAATCTGAGATTCTGTCTGAGTCACTTGGCATGACACATTTTACCAGATTGAGATCTGTGTTAGTTTGTGTTCTCCATAGATAAACTGTGTCCTTCCTAAAAGTCAGGGAAATTACCTGTCCTTGCTTCACTTTATCTCAACCATGTCCACCTTTGAGTATAGGACGATGTGAAATGAATCATCTTTAAAATTCACACTGATTCTTATCTATGCGGTCCCCCCCCAACCAAGTTCATTGTTGGAGTTTGGAGCCTGCAAGACAAATCCACTGCACCTGGTGGAGGTTTTTTTTTTTTTCCTTTCTTTTATTTGATATGACAGAGAGAAATTTGGAGTGGGTGGGGGACAGAGAAGGAGAGAGAAAGAGAGACACCTGTAGCCCCACTTTACCACTAGTGAAGCTTCCTTTACTCTGGAGCTAGGGAGCTGGTAGCTTGTACCTGGGTCATTGCACATGGTAACACGTGTGCTCAACTGTTTGTGACACCACCCTGCTTCCTCTATGAATTATTTATCTATGAAACCCTCTTTATAATAGAGGCAGAATATGACTTTTAATGAGATTGTGAATCAAGCTAAGTGATTGTATGCCCAAAGCTCTGTGTGCAGTCATAAAATCTTCTTTTTCGATGTAACCTAGTATCCTTGCAATACAACCACCCTACCCATGCACCTTCTCCAGCTTTTCTGGACTTACTATCTATCTGAGATCTTTCTTTCAACAGTATCACCTCCTTTCTCCCATCACAGTTGCCTCCAGATCCACCTTCACCACAGATTTCTTTTTTTTGCCTCCCAGGGTTATCGCTGGGGCTCAGTGCCTGCACTAGGAAGCCAAAGCTCCTGGAGGCCACCTTTTGCCATTTTTGTTGCCCTTGATGTTGCCGTCATTGCCATTGATGTCATTGTGGTTGTTGGACAGGAAAGCAAGAAATCGAGAGAGGAGGGAGAGACAGAGAAGGGGAGAGAGAAACAGACACCTGCAGACCTGCTTTACCACTTGTGAATAAGCGAACCCCCCCAAGGGGGAGGGGGGAGGCTCAAACCAGGATCCTTATGTGCGCTTGTGGCTTAACCCACTGTGCTGCTGTGCTACTGAAACAACCCCTGCAGATATTTCTTTTCTTTCTTTCCTTTCTCTTTCTTTCTTTCTTTCTTTCTTTCTTTCTTTCTTTCTTTCTTTCTTTCTAATTTTTTTTTGCCTCCAGGGTTATTGGTGGGGCTGGGTTCCTGCACTAGGAATCCATTGCTCCTGGAGGCTTCCCTTTTCTTTTGTTGCCCTTGTTGTTTTATCCTTGTTGTGGTTATCATTGTCGTTATTATTGTTGTTGGATAGGACAGAAAGAAATGGAGAGAGGAAGGGAGACAGAGAAAGATAGACACCTGCAGACCTGCTTCACCACCTGTGAAGCAACTCCCCTGCAGGTGGGGAGCCGGTCTAGCCCCTCCTTGTGCTTTGCGCCATGTGCGCTTAAGCTGCTGCGCTACTGCCTGACTCCCCAACCTTTCTTTCTTTCTTTCTTTCTTTCTTTCTTTCTTTCTTTCTTTCTTTCTTTCTTTCTTTCTTTCTTTCTTCCTTCCTTCCTTCCTTCCTTCCTTTCTTTCTTTCCTTCTTTCTTTCTTTCCTATTCTTTTTTAGGTAGCTAACTTTGGTCTCTCTCTTTTATTTCTTCTTTTTTTTTTTTCTCAATGTTTCCATTTCGGGAATAATCCTTACTCCCACTAAATATGTACTTCTCTATGATTATGGGTTTATTTCGCCTAGATCCTCTATGAACTTGTTTAGCCTTAAGTGGTCAAAGTTGTGATTGCCAGCTCTGTGCTATAATAGCTATTCAAGCAGAATGATACTTGTTCAGTAGGTAGTGAATACTACCAGAGCTCAAGTGAATTGAAGCGAGTTCCTTTCCCAGATACTTTGCTGCCTCCTAGTGTTGTGGTCAGGTTTCAGAAAGAGAAGAGAAGTGTTTTCTGAGTTCCAGCTGAATCAGCACCCTGTTGTCTAATGAACCTTGTTGCAAACAAAGAAACAGCTGATTGCTGCTGGAGAAGGGGTCCTGAGATCCTGCTCTACTGCAAAGAACAGTGACTTCTATTGCTGTGCATACTCTAGTGGGCCCTAAAGGGCAGTTTGTTTTGCTGCATCTCTGAACTGAGCTTTTATGGAACTTCTGTAGAGATTTTAGACACTTTCTCTTGTTTCTTCTTCAAATACTATCATCTTGATTTTTTTAAAAAGAATCTGTTGTTTAGATATTTTTTTTACTTCAATTTATAAAATGGAAACAGACAAAACCATAGGAAGAGGGGTATAATTCCACACAATTCCCACCACCAGAACTCCATATCCCCTTCCTTCCCCTGATAGCTTAACTGTTCTTTATCCCTCTGGGAGTATGGTACCAGGGTCAGTATAGGGTGCAGATGGTGGAAGGTCTGGCTTCTGTAATTGCTTCCCCACTGAACATGGGCATTGACAGGTTGATCCATACTCCCAGCCTGTCTCTCTCTTTCCCTAGTGGGACAGGGCTCTGGGGAAGCAGAGCTCCAGGACACTTGGAGTGGTCGTCTGCCCAGGGAAGTCCGGTTGGCATCATGGTAGCATCTGGAACCTGGTGGCTGAAAATAGAATTAACTTATAAAGCCACACTTTGATCTTAAAGCTACAGTGCAGCACATGTTAACATTTACCAACTCTTGAGAATAAGGCATATATCCCCCACCCACTACTCAGATTAAAAATGAATAAAAATTCTGATTATGTGAAGGGAGCCTTGAAAAAAAGAACAAAAAACCTCTGCCCAATAGAGATTTAGCAACCACTGTTTGTGATAAGAACCCATAAAGATAGCCTGCCTGACTAGAAAGAGGTTTGAATCAAGAACAGGGTTCAAAACTTCTTTATTCTTTAATTCTTTCATATGTATATGAGTCTCAAATCTTCAGTTTGTTACTAATACAGTGTTGGGGGGGGAGCAATATGTAGCTCACAGCGTTTTTTGAGATGGAATGAGATAATATATGCAAAGCAATTAATAACATTAGTAATGCTTGAAGGGTTTCTAGAAATCCAAAGAGTGTAGTATTCCTGAGTGCACTGATTTTTTAAAAATTTTTTTCTTCCTTTATTTTTTCCTTTATTGCCTCCAGGGTTATCGCTGGGGTTCAGTGCCTACATTCTGAATCCACTGCTCCTGGAGGCCATTATTTCCATTTTGTTGCCCTTGTTATTATTTTTGTTATTGCAGTTTGTGTTGTTGGATAAGACAGAGGGAGGAGAGAAAGACCGGCTTCACTGCTTGTGAAGCGACCCCCCTGCAGGTGGGGAGCCAGGGGCTCAAACCTGTTTCCTTATGCCAGTTCTTGTACTTTGTGCTGTGTGTGCTTAACCCGCTGTGCTACCTACCGCCTGGACCCCTGATTCCTATTTTTTAAGCTTTCTTTTTTAAAACTTTATTTACTGCTGGACTGATAGAGACAGAGAGAACTTGAGACAGGTTGGGGAGATAGAGAAGGAGAGAGACAGAGAGATGCCCTCAGCTCTAGTTCACCACTCGTGAAGCTTTCCCCCTGCAGGTGGAGGGCCAGGGGCTTGAACCTTGTATACTCTACTATGTGCACTTAACCAGGTGTGCCACTGCCTGGCATCTTGATTCCTATTGAAAATCTTGTTTCTGAATTTTTCAACTACCTTGTATGTAGGCAAAACTTAATCTCTAGAAGGGGAAAGATGAAGTCTTTAACCAGAATGGTTTAGCAAGGTGCCTAACACTTAGGTATTTAACAATGTGTATTGAGCGAAATACCTATAGCTAATCTGAACATTTTCGATGTATTATTATGTATTTTTATATTCTTCAGCTTTCATCTTTAATATTTTAGAGTTGGAGGTGAATTACCCCTTATACCTGCACCCCATTTAATAACTTCCTCCTATGTAGCACCTCTCCTTTGCTTTTTTTTTTCAAAATATCATCTCTTCCTGATGCTTATACCTCTCATCCGATTTCAATCAGAGCTCACAGATGTGTCTTTCTTTCTACTTGTCTTATCTATGGCTTAATCATATCAAAATCCATTTATTTGTTAATAGACTGTTTAATGGCTCACAGTTGGAATTACCTTACATCACTTTTATTTCCACAAGGACATCCTTTATTCTGTCACTGTATGTCATTTGTTTCTTCCTCTTGCCAGGCTGAGCCAGCTTCTTCTGCTGTACCTCCCAAATCAGCTGTTCATTTTCCCCATGTGGTTGTCACTGATAATTTCTAGGTTAAATCTTATAAGTAAAAATTGGATCCACAGCTGGAGTTGAAATGCAACTCTTTGGAGTTATTACCACAGTCTGTTCCTGGCTAAGTAGAAATATTGAAGATGATAGATTTCCAGCACCTTAGAATCATAATGGGTAGGGATTACTTCCTCCTGGGGAGAGTAATATTTGCACCTTTCCCTCTGGGCCTGTGTCAGGAGAATTCAAGAAAGGTGAGTGGTTTTCAGTAGTTTTCTGTCACTTTATGAGAAGTAAGATAAAGTGATAATATGGGTTGGACAGCAAATGAATTGTAAGTTATTGACCAGGTATCTAGACTGTCATATATCAGAAACACAGAGAATCTTTTTCTAGAGTAAAAATGTTTGCTTTGCTATATTCATCAGTGGGAATTAAGGAGAGATCAAATGATAGGTATAGTCATTCAGAAGTATTTTAGGAGCCCATGGTGTCACTGTCTATGCCTTCCCTTTGATTTCTTTAACAACAATAATTCAATAATATTTACTAATACTAACTACCTAGTGCTATTTCACAACTGAGAATACAAAGTTTATAGAACATACAAGATATTGGCTTTATAGAACTGATCTTCTAGTCACAAACTGATATAAGAAAACAAGTCAGATTATCTGCAATGTACTAGGAATAAAGTAAAAATGGGGTAATGTGAGACTATCTTGAGTTGGATGATAAAAAAAAAGCTTCATACAGGAGACTTTATGTTAGTTAATCCTTAAATGCTGATGGATATTTGAGTAGTTTGAGGGGTCCTGAATTGAGTCCAAGTCTATCTATACCCTGGGTGTTTTTAATTTCCATCCCATGTTTTCTTGTCCTTAAAAAGAATACCAGGAAGCACTTCAGCAGTTCCTAGTACACATGCACCAGATTCCATGTTCCTTGGCACTAGGTCCCCAGCATCCAGAAAATTACGAGGCCCCTGCCTTTAGCAACTGTGCCCTTCTAGAACCCTTTTCATGGCCTAACCCCAACTCCTGGCTTCATCTTGGACTATGACTGACTTCCCTACAGCCCAGTAACCATCTCCCGATTCCTTTTACCTTCCAGTCACTTAATTAATGACCCAAAGATTTTGTTTTGCCCTTAAGTTATAAGAAGTATCCACTGACACCTTAATAGAAGGTACCAGACTTTATTTCTGATACAGGAGGTGGAAAGTATTGATCTCTGAAATGCTAGGGCTTGTGCATTCTTGTCTGTCCTACCATTTAGGGAGGCTAACCTGTCTTGGACATGTTTGTCTGCTTTCTGGGCCTGAATTCACTGTCTGTAGAATTGTTTGGTGTACTCTTTATAGTTTCATATGTTGTAGACCACATGTCTGATATTGTGAACAAATTGTTTATATGGAAAGATGCAGGAAGCAAGTCTTGTCTTGAGAGTTGTCAAAATGAGGTTATCAGCGCCAACCCTCACAGTATATCTGACCTAGTGAAATGTGCAGCAGTAATATCTTAATCAGAACACAAGAATAGAGAGAGAGAAGCAGAGTGCAGATTTATCCTGAAATTATTTCATGAATTTCCCACTTTAAACTGTTAATACTCTACTCTCTGTATTTACCATGACCCTTTAAGGATTTTACAGCTACCTTTGGTGTGGGCATTCTCTCACTCTTTGCAAATTAGAGCATTCAAACAAAGTTGCTGTTCTCATTTATCACTTTCAACTGAAAGCAGAATATATAGAAAATAGAACTCTAAAGACTGAGGGGCAGGTGGTGTACCCATTTAGGCACACATAGGACCTAGGTTGGATAATACAGTGGGGACGTCCCCAGCAGTGGGGAAGTGTCACAAGAAGTGAAGCAGATCTTCAGGTGTCTGTCTCTCTCCCTGTCTCCCCCTCCTCTCAATTTCAAAGAAAAAAAACTGAGAGTTAATATACAAAGCCAAACAAATTGTTGATTAACCATGAACGTAAGGCCTTAGTAGTGCAGATGAAGAGTTGGGGGGGGTGTCTTTGTTTTGTAGATAGATATTAGGCATATTTTAGTTATATTCCAAAGGACCTGTGGCTATACTAGGTTTTTTTTCCCTGAGCCTGAAATCTGATATGCAGGTAGATCCAAGTTATTGTCTGGGGAGATGATGTCATGGCTGGAAAAAGGACCAGAAATATGGGTCAGGGAAGAGAGTAGATCCTGTCAATGCCCATGTTCAGCGTGGAAGCAATTACAGAAGCCACACCTTCTACATTCTGCATCCCACAATGACCTTGGGTCCATATTCCCAGAGGGTTATAGAATAGGAAAGCTATCAGGGGAGGGGATGAGATAGGGAGTTCTGGTGGTGAGAATTGTGTGGAGTTGTACCCCTCTTGTCCTATAGTTTTGTCAGTGTTTCCTTTTTATAAATAAATAAAAAGAAAAAAGCTACCTGGAGCTGTGGATTTATATTGTTGGCACCAAACCCCAGTGATAACCTTGGTGGCAAACAAAAAATAAATAACCTCAAAGAGGTGTAATACTGAGAGTGAACAAGAGAGGACCAGCTTATCCTTCCTTCTACATCAACAACAAAGTCACAACAGTATATGGAAAATCTGCATACAAATGGACCTTTCACAGCAAAAAGAAAAAGTCAGCATCTATCAGAAGCAACCAAGAAAGCTACTCTTCCCCAAGAAACACTCTTCTGATGAACCACAAACAGAAAGAGATCTGTAAGGGGTGAACATACTCTACTGAAATGAATGCAGCCTAGAATGTTCCCAGCTGTGACCATGGACTGCAAACTCAGACTGACAGGGACTCAGAGGTTACACAGGCTACTGTGCTAAATATGAATATATATGGGATCTAGATCAGATCAGTGGGATTTATATTTAATGGCATTTATATACTTTCCTCATATTTGGGAGTTACTTTCTGCCCTGATCCAGCTCTCTAGTCCTATTCTCAACTCTGATACCATCTTCCCAGACAATTCTATTAGCCCACCTGAATGTTGGCTATTGGGTCAGGCAAAAGTTACTCATCATGGATCTTTTGGAATATACATAAAATAGACTTCCAAGCTGCTTCCTATACAAAGACCCTTACTCCCATCTGCTGTATTCTTAGCTTTAGGTTTCCAAATATTAAATAATTTGTCCCACTTTTTATCTTAATGCTTTTCAGCCACCAAGTTACAGATGCTACCATGACGCCAACCTGACTTCCCTGGGCAGATGACCTCACACATGTGTCCTGGAACTCTACCTCCCCAGAGCCCTACCCTACTGGGGAAAGATAGAAACAGGCTGGAAGTATAGATAAGCCTGCCAATGCCCATGTCCAGCAGAGAAGTAATTACTGAAGCCAGACCTGCCACCTTCTGCACTCCATGAACAATTTTTGTCCATACTCCCAGAGGGATAAAGACTAGAGAATCTTCCAATGGAGGGAAGGGGATATGAAACTCTGGTGGTGGGAAATGTGTAGAATTGTACCCCTTTTATTTACAATCTTGTTAATCATTACTAAGTTACAAATTAACAAAAAGAAAAAATGTTTACTGTGACTAGCAGGAGCAGTTTGTACTAAAGTTCTGGCACTGAAGTGCAGTTGTGATTTTTGCACCTACAACTTCGTAATATGGGTAATTAAATGAAAGCTGTGAAAGAGTGGGGGGAGTTATGGCAGGATCTGTGCACATGCACAAAATAAAGCTGTGTGGATATGTGATTACATGTATTTGTGTGTGTATATGTGTTTGTATTATATATTCATGTTCACACACACATATACTGTATACTCATGGTATTGTAGGATAGAGGAAAAAAAGAAAGAGAGAACTTAAGGTCTTTTCCTACCTTTGATTTAAAAAAGATGAATGGATTTCTGTCTTATTAAGGTAGAAAGCTTTGCAGACATAACAGAACAAAGTTAGTATGAATAGATAAATAAATAGTTCTGAGGTATTTTTTCTTGTTTTTTTTTGTTTTATTTATTTTTTAATTTTTATTTATAAAAAGGAAACACTGACAAAAAAAAACATAGAATAAGAGGGGCACAACTCCACACAATTCCCACCACCAGAACTCTGCATTCTATCCCCTTCCCTGACAGACTTCCTATTCCTCATCCCTCTGGGAGTATGGACCCAGGGTCATTATGGGACGCAGAAGGTAGAAGGTCTGTCTTCTGTAATTGCTTCTCCACTGAACAGGTCGATTCATACTCCAGCCTGTCTCTCCCTAGTGGAGCAGAGCTCTGTTTAATTTTATAGGTCAGAGAGAAATTGAGAGGGGTGGGTAGATAGAGATGGAGAGAGTAAGATAGACACCTGCAGATCTGCTTCACCACTCATGAAGCTTCCCCTCTGCTGGTGAGGAGCAGGAGCTCAAACCCAGGTCCTTCCGCATGGTGAGATATGTGCTTAACCAGGGGCAACACTGCCTTGGCCCCAGTGAATAATTCTATATCAGACTTATAAAGGTTTTTGTTTTTGAAATATGCAGATGAGCATATTAAGTAAATAGATATAAAATTGGAATCTCCAGAAAGAAGGGGCTGGTATTTTAGAAGAATCATGTTAAGATAGTATTTAAGGGCCTGTAAAATAGCTCCCTTGGATAGTGTGTTTCTTTGACATGTGCGCATCCTAGGCTTGAGTATCTCCCCCACTACATTGAAGGAAGCTTCAGTGCTATGGCTTCTTTCACTTTTTCTCTGTCTCTCTATCTTTAAAAATAATGTATTTATTTATTTAGGCTGTTCAGAAAGTAATGCAACAGATAAAGCCTTGGACTCACAGGTGTGAAGTATCACTCTCATTAATATAGTAAGTAAATGATTATTAGGATGGCATTTAAGCTAGGGAAAAGAATGAGATAACTAAGGGAAGTTTATTAATAAAAACTAGAGAGCATTTATAGTCTGAGCTTTGGGACAGTGTAGGATCTGGGAGCTTAATGGATTAAATACCAGAAAGAGAGAGGGAGAAAGTGAATTTTGACAAGTTGAAAACTGAATTAATAAATAGCAACATTCTAGGGTCCTATTAAATGACATGAGAAGTTTAGTAAGATGAAATAAAACCAAGTTATTTTTTAAACAGTGGTAAAATTATTGTTGACTTTCAAAAGTATTATGAGAACAAAGACCAAGGGGGTTGAGTTGAGTAGGACAAAATGAAAAAGTGTTAACAGATATAGTATAAGTAGGGTTTAAAAATTGTTTTTGAGGAATTTTATTGATAAGAAAAGTAGAAAAATGTTCTAGTTATTGAATATTCAAGATCTAGAACTAAAATGGACTCTGTCAAGGGCATGGTATTGGTAAGAAATGTGTTTGGGGGTGGTGACTTATAGACTATATATATTTTTCTCTTTAGAGTCCATCTTTGTGTTGATCTGCAGTAAAATTTCTGTATGACTAACAAGATGAGGAAGGCCTCCTTCAGAATGCCAATGGGTTATCTTCCTGGCTTGTCTTTACAGGTAATGAGCTTGAAGGTTGTACTCCAGGTAGATGTTAGTTCTCATAATGGCTCCAGGTACCTTCCTTTTTACTTTACAACCTTTCAAAATAGTGGGTAGGAAAGATACGATTAGAAATAAAGTCTGTAATAAAGTTTCCTTATTGTTGTCTGGGACATGGAAGAAGTGGTTTTTAATTAAAGGTGGAGATTAACTGGGACATTTCTCCATACAAAGCCACAGACCCTGAATAGATCTGCCCATCAGATTCCCATCTCTCTAGTTAGCAAGTCTTCAAGAAGTGTCTAACCTATATATCCAATTACTAACTGTATTTATTTATTTTGCCTGAAAGGAAGTTGGAATATTGTGAATTAGGGACCAGATTTATGGGAGATTTGCCAACTATCTAGAGAATTACTATGTATCAAGTTTGCCTTGTTTCTGAAGATTCAGTAACAGATTGTTGGAAATAATGAAAGGAAGCAGAGTCATTAATTGTCAAGTAGTTGATGCATTTGGGTCTCATCCAAGGTATGCATTTTTATCTCCATACAAGTCTCCTCTCCCACCCCCAAATGTCCATTCTTCTCCTTGCAATTCCTTTAGTCCTAGATCTCATTACCAAGCACAGAACATCTTTCCTGACAACCTACTCTGTACTGCAGGTAGTGAATAAAAAGTTCATGAGCATGACTAGAAATGAAAAATATGGGAACAACTTACTGCACAGGAAAAATTAAAAGAATAATAACTATATCTGTGTAGTATTTGATCCCCTATTGTAATAACCAGTGTGAAGTCAGAGTGGAGTGAAGTATTTACCCTCTATCCAATGTTGCTGATCCTTCTGGCATTTTAATGATAGTTTTGGGGGGGTTACTAACTGAGAAATAGATGCACTTTATGTTAACTAAAATATTTTTTAAAAAAATCATGACTATCTTCTACTCAAGATTTCTATCAGATAAATAGAAAATTATCTACTTCACATGCTTCCTATTTTTGTTTAATCTTAGCTTTTACATTTTACTTCTATAAAAATACTCTCCCCAGAGTTTTACTTCTTCTTCTTCTTCTTCTAGCGTTTGCCCTTCTTCTGTTGCCAGTCAACAGCGTCTGGTTGAGCCTGATGTAAAGTTTCGAGACCTTCTTTGAATCTGGAGAGGTGGCAGTGGTTGACTATGTGGGTCATGGTCTGTCTGTAGCCGCAGGGGAAGTTCGGGTTTTACTCATCTGGCATCAATCAACACAAATACCACCCTCTCATAGAGATTGTCTCTAAACCATCAAATCAAAGTATTTTCATTCGTGTAATTATTTTTTCAATAAATTCTACCTCAATTTTATTACTTGATTCATTTTTGTGTCTCTGAAAAAAAAAAACTAACTAAAAGCTACTTCAAAGCAAAAATTTCTAACCTATATGGAATTTTGTGTGTCTTGCCCAATCCTGGACACATAGTGTTTGGTAAATAGTTGAGAAACAAAAGAACAACATTTGAGTATTTTGGAGAATATCATATACTTTCAGATATACTTCAGAAAGTTTTGCTGAATATCTTAACACATACTCCTATGCATATTTGAATCTCTCAACATGCTGTTTCTAGTATAAGCACGTTGGGGAAAGCATCACAAGTCTCCCCCATCCACGCACACACAGTCCCTTTCTTCCATCAGTATCTGAAGCATGATAAATATCTGTGGAATCAGCGAGTGAATGTAAACTAATACACTCTTGATAGTTCAGCATAGGTAGGAGTAATATCTCATGTCCTAAAATAATAGACTCCTTTGGGCACAATTTAGTGTAATAAGCAGTATAATACGTTCTACTCCCAACATAAGTGTTTGGGACTTTGGAACCAGTGAATCTTATAATACATAGCAAAATAGTTCCTTGTTTTTTTTTTTGCATATGTGATAAGAGTATGAATTTGACATATGAAGACTCTGTTGGATTGTACAATTGGTCCATTGGAGAATGGGGGAGACAAGAAGGTCAGAGATAAGAAAGTAAATGTGAGGATATGCTTGCAGGCCATAATCATGCAATTTATAGACAGAGGCTACAAACAAAGAACTGTGACTTGGCTGTCTCTTTAAGTTTGGAAAGGTAGGGAAATCCCTCTTTAGAACTTCTAAAGGGAATCTGTCACTCCTTAGTTATTTTCCCCTTTTGTTGCCCTTGTTATTTCTTTTATTGTTGTTGTAGTTATTATTGTTATTGATGTCATCGTTGCTAGATAGGACAGAGAGAAATGGAGAGAGGAGGGGAAGACAGAGGGGGGAGAGAAAGAGAGACACCTGTAGACCTGCTTCACTGCCTGAGAAGTGAGTCCCCTGCAGGTGGAGAGCCAGGGGCTTGATTGGAACCCTTACGTGGGTCCTTGTGCCTCATGCACTTAACCCGCTGCACTACCGCTCGACTCCCCCATCAGTTTTGTTTTAAGACTGTGAAATGAATTTTTGGACTTCTGGTCAGAACTGTAAAATAATGAAATGTGAGCTATATTAAGGCACAGATTTTGTGGTGATTTAGCTCAGCAACAGCAGGAAAATGATACACTTATTTCTTCACGTCAAGCCCACCTGCTGGGCTCTCTTCATCTCTACCCTGTTACATAGATTACCTAATAACATAGTTGGCAGTTTAATACAAAGAATACTGGGCCATGTGATTATTTTACTAACCTTGATGGATAGTGAGGAAAGAAATTAAGGATCTGTGGAAAGTCACAGATAATTGACCTTTGTAATGAGAAGAGCTAGGGCCTGGAGGATGAGAAGTCATTCATTCCTTTCTCTATTTTTTGAAGAACAAATTTCTATTCCTGGAAGATCACAGATATTATAATGTATTAAGATAAAGAAAAAGGGGAGAAGGAGTAAGGAAAGAAGAAAGAAGAAAACAATTGAAAGCATTTCTCATCTTTCTCTGGCATATACCCTTAGCCTCTCTAAACCTGTCTTTCTGTTATATGTCATATGTAAACACTGCAGAATGAGTACTGAGGATATTTTAATGCTAACTGTATTTGATGCTGCCATATATATATATATATGTATATATATATATATATATATATATATATCTTTTATTCTATTACATAATAGACCACTGACATTAAAAGTTGTATAAGTGGTATTATGATTGATAAAAAGTCATCTAATTGTTATCAGCATTGAAAAAATCTGTTATTGGTGAACCACAAGCTACACTGTGAGAAGTATTTATGTATTTGTGTTTTAGAGACAGAGAGGCAGAGGGAGAGTGAACAAGACCATGACACATAAGCTTCCTTCAGGACTGTGCTCAAACCCAAGTTGTGAACATGGCAAAGCAGCACACTGCTCAAGTGAACTGTTTCTCTGGTTCTCATTGGGAGAGTTTGGAGGAAGAGGAAAATAGTGAACAAAGAGATGTATTTATAGATGAATCCAGTGTTTTCTCTACATGAGTAGGAGGCATAATAATGGCAGAAAATGTATAGTAATTGGGATCAAAATAATCATCAAAACTTCTGCAGTGATCTACAGTATGAAAATAGAATATCATGTATTTATTTGTGACTTGTCTGTGGTAGCTTTCCTGCCCCAAATTCAGAATTGAGTAAATATGGAAGAGGCTATGTAGTCTGTAATACTTAAAATATTTACAATATGGCATTCAACAGAAATATTTGCCACACTAAACCTAGGTGAGTATAATACACATATCAGTGTAGCATAATGTAAAAAAAAAGTGAATAAATTATAACTTGCAGTTACGTTTGGTGTCACTAAACTTCATTAATACAATACGGTTGACAAATCTATATGAATATAAATTCCACAATGGAAAGAACATAATCTTGTTACTATTTTAGTCTAGTGCCTAGCACAATGTTTGGTGCTTTGCAAGCATTTAATAGACTCTTCTAAAATAAATTGCTACTTATCCGATAGCATAGTTGTATTGTTAATACTATTCTTTGTAAACCATTTAGTAAAATCCCTGTTATATACCTCATTCAAAATAACCTGCATTAAATATATAGATATATCTTTTGGTAATATTTGGATACCAACAAGTAGTGGTGCCTGAGTTTGTGGAAATTTGACAAAAAATGAAAATATATAGACATGAATGCCACATATTTGGAAGCAACAGTCAGAAGCATTAAGAGGATCCAAATTCTTGAGACTAAACGCTTAATTGAGCTACAGTGTGAGCTAGTCAATACTCCTGGGGCTATCATAAACTCAAGGTGTCCTTGGAATAATCTTAGATATCCAGCAATAGGAACTTGAGAGAAGCCATTGAGTCAGGCTAATGTCAAGCAGGCAGGTCTTTGCTGGCACATGGGCAGAGCATGATACTCTGCATCAGTAGAGACTCAAACCAGTGCAGGTTGTGAAGGGTGCACTGCTCAATGATGGGCTGGGATATACTTTCCCTAAATGACCGATTCTCATATCACTGTCTAGCATTTTTGTTTCTGTCCGTTACCTCCCCAGGCAACTGTCAGTCCTCAGATAGCAAAGTACTGTTTACTATTGAGAATGCTGTGTGTTCACAAACTTAAAGATCAAGGTAAATATAGAATATGGAAGGTTCTCCATGACTTCTAGAGGAAAAAACCTATATGTGATCATGTGCTAAAGTAGGTTTCTGTGATACCTCAACTAAATGTATGTCTGTGTTGATGAACATTTATCTGATTCATTGTATTTAACTACCTATCTTCACTGACACTGGTGAGGTGCCCTACATATCAGACAATGGCCTGATTCACCAGAAGTTTCATTACTAACTTTTTTTCCAGGAGGGTTGTCGCTGGGGCTAGGTGCCAACACAACAAATCACCATTTCCCTGTGGCCAGCTGTTGTTGTTATTATTATTATTATTACTATTGATTTAATAATGATGAACAAAACCATAGGATAAGAGGGGTACAATTCCACACAATCCCCACCACCAGAGTTCTGTATCCCATCCCCTCCATTGGAAGTTTCCCTGTTGTTTATCCCTCTGGGAACATGAACCCAGGATCATTATGGGGTACAGAAGGTGGAAACTCTGGCTTCTGTAATTGTTTCTCCACTGGTTATGGGCAGGTCAATCCAAACTCCTAGCATGTTTTTATCTTTCCCTATTGGAGTAGGGCTCTGGAGAGGTGGGGTTCCAGGGTACATTGGTGGGGTTGTCCGCCTGGGGAAGTTAGGTTGACATCATGGGAGCATCTATGACTTAGTGGCTGAAAAAACCTTAAAATATAAAGCAGAGCAAATCATTCAATAATCAGGAATCTGAAGGTAAGACTATAGCAGATGAAATTTGGGGTCTTCATTTTGCAAAAAGCTAGTAGGTCTATTTTGGTTATATTGCAAGGGACCCATGACATTTTTTGCCTGAGCCGAACAGCTGACGTGCAGGTGGGATAAAATTATTGTCTGGAGAGATGGTGTCAGAGCTGGGAGTAGGACTAGAAAGCTGTATCAGGGAAGAGAGTAGCTCCCAAATATGGGAAAAGTATATACACATTGTTAACTGCAAACCCCATCGATTTGATCTGGCGCCCATAGTCAGCACAGAAGCCTGTTTAAATCTCTGCATCCCTGTAGGTCTGAGCTCACATTCTGTGGTCATAGCTAGAAACATTCTAGGCTGCACTCATTGCAGGAACCATCTTCCTTGAGTGTAGAGTATGTTGACCGAGCCTCCCTTCAGAGAATGGGACAGTCCCTATCAATGTTGACCCACATTGAAGGCAAAGTCCTGTACAGTATGGCCAGGTTTTTTCCATTTTTTTATTAGATAGGACAGAGAGAAATTGAGAGTAGAGGGGGAGATAGAGAGGGAAAGATAAAGTTGGACACCTGAAGACCTGCTTCACTGCTTCACTGCATCCCTGCTGCAGGGGGGTGAGGGGAGCTTGAACCCACGTCCTTGCCTGGTTCCTTAAACATAGTAATATGTGCTCTTGACCGTCAACACGTTTATATTATTATTATTATCTTTATTTTCAGATAGAGGCGACCAGAAATCAAAAGGGTATGGGGAGATAGAGAGGGATAGAGAAAGAGAGACACCTGCAACACTGCTCCACCACTCACAAAGCTTTCTTTCTGCAAGTGGGGACCGACCAAGGACATGAACCGAGGTCCTTGCTCATTGTGACATGTGAGCTCAACCAGGTGCTCAGTGAGCACCACCTGGCCTCCCACTAACTTTTCTTTATTCACAAAATCTTTGATCTTACAGACCTGTCTTACAGGGGATTTTAAGGGAGCCCTGAATAGAGCCACACAATCACATTTCATTTTGTTTGTTTCCTGTTGTTGTAAGACATGTAGGGGGAGCTGTGTGGGGGTTCTATCTTTTCCTGAGTTTTGAATAATTCCTCAGCAAACCTTTGGCTCTGCCTCACTACTATCGTAAGGCCCCCAACATCCCTGACCTCCCTGAATAGATTTCTCTCTCACAGGTGTCTGCTGGGTATCTTAGCTCTCTTGTTCTCCAAATACCACTGGACCAAGAAGGTGGAAGATTTTGTTTGCTCATTTATTATTTGCTGTTCTGTGTCATTCTTTTAAGTGAGTATTCTTCTATTTTGAGACTACCTACCCCATTACCAATTAGAGAGAAGTAGTTTTCAAATTTGCTTTTTAGGGGAGAAATAGATAGTCTCCCTCCACATCTATTCATCACTTGTGAGACAGTATTTTTCCAATTAGATAGAACTTCTGTGCCCACTTTAGAAAATAAATACATATTCTCCTTTATGAAAATAATTTTTCAGCCAAGATCTACCAGTGAGGAGGTGTAAAGAATTCTTTCTAGTTTTACCTGTCCAAACCATTTAAAATATACCTGTTATAAATTTTCTCTGATACTGGTCGTTCTAGACATTTCTGAAATAGCATTAACCTAAGGCTTTTTGCTAAGGATGTAAACTTATTTTATTACATATTCATTAAAATGGAGAGTTGGGAATCGGGCAGTAGCGCAGCAGGTTAAGCACAGGTGGTGCGAAGCACAATGACTAGCGTAAGGATCCCAGTTCAAGTCCCCGGCTCCCCACCTGCAGGGGGGGAGGGTTGCTTCACAAGTGGTGAAGTAGGTCTGCAGGTGTCTATCCTTTCCTTTCCCTCTCTGTCTTCCCCTCTTCTCTCCATTTCTCTCTGTCCTATCCAGCAGCAGCAACAACAATAATAACTACAACAATAAAACAAGGGCTACAAAAGTGAATAAAAATATATATATATAAATAAAATAAAATAAAATGGAGAGTTAAGGATGTTTCATTTTTTCATTTATGTGAAGAAGTGAATAATTAGAACTAGGAGAAGAGGTCAGTCTTAAGGGAAAGCACTTACTCCACTCCTTGGGCTCTGTTTTATTGAACTGTGAAACTGAACAGTGGTTGACTTGGGTATTGAGTCATTAATGAATCTGATCAAATTTACAATGTTTTTGAGTGACTTAGCAGAAATTCACAGAACAGTCTGCTTGAAATTCATAGAAAGATAAACAAATTGATTCACCTTCCACTCTAAGTTGCCTTTTCTTTCTCTTTTTGTTTTTATTTATAAAAAGGAAACACTGACAAAGCCATAGGATAAGAGAAGTACAACTCCACACAATTCCCACAGAACTCTGTATCCCATCCCCTCCCCTGATAGCTTTCCTGTTCTATAACCCTCTGGGAATATGGACCCAAGGTCATTGTGGGATGCAGAAGGTGGAAGGTCTGGCTTCTGTAATTGCTTCCCCACTGAGCATGGGTGTTGACAGGTTGATCCATACTCCCAACCTGTCTCTCTCTTTCCCTAGTGGGGAAGGGCTCTGGGGAAGTGGAGCTCCAGGACACATTTCTGGGGTTGTCGGTCCATGGAAGTCTGGTGGACATCATGCTAGCATCTGGAACCTGATGGTTGACATGAGATTTAACATATGAAGCCAAATAAATCGTTGAACAATCATGCAAGGAGTACCACCTCAGCATGCTTCACTTCATACAGTGAAGAGCTGGAATCGTGCAGATGAAGAGTTGGAGTGGTCCTCCATTTTGTAGATAGCTAACAGGCATATTTTAGTTAAATTCCAAAGGGCCTGTGGCTATACTAGTTTTTTTTTTCCTTTTTCTTTTTTCCCCTGAGCCTGAAATCTGATATGCCAGTGGGTCCAAGTTATTGTCTAGGGAGATGATTTCATGGCTAGCAAAAGGACCAGAAAGCTGGATCAGGGAAGAGAATAGCTCCCTAATATGGGAAAGGGAAATATTGTTTACTGTAACCCCATTGATTTGATGTGATCTGTGGCCGATAATTAGCTTTGGAGCCTATGTGACCTCTGCATCCCTGTAGATCTGAGCTCACATTCCGTGGTAATGAGTAGGAACATTCCATGCTGCCCTAATATCCACCCAACTTCCTCTGGTGTAGCATAGAGTATCTTATCCATCCTCCCTTTGGAGGATGAACATTCTCTACCTTTGTTGATCCAAACTGAGGGCAAGTTCCTCTGGGGGCCTACAACGGGGTCTGTTTTGTTGTTAATTATAGAAATGACTGGTTATAACGGAGAGAGGGATTTATTCGAGGTCTAGGCCCATCAAGTCTGTTTGGGAATCTCAGGACTCCCCGATTAGGTCCCCAGCTGATGGAATAGCCTGGTAGTGACTAAAGAGACATCGTTAAAGTATGACAGTCTCTTGCCCTTATTCAGCTTTTTCAGTCCTTTCTTTGATAAGGTTAGCTTTGGAGTGAGTGAGAGAACTGTAATAAGAAGTAGGTGAGGAGGATATCTAAGTCTAAGTTAACACTATGTTATTACGAACTTGATACTGACTCACTAAAGACTATTGTGCATTTTGCTTTCAGGTATATATTTTGCCCTAATTTATGGGTACTTGTGAACATATGTTCGATCTCAGGGGACCTGGTCTGTATCTAGGTTTTTGGACTTTGTTAGGAAGTGAACCTCCTGGAATGGAATTAGAGACTACCATGAAAGGAAAGGTCTTACCCAAGTAATGAGTGTGAAGGGTTGATATTCCATGCCTGACTTCTCTGGACACTGTATGAAGTGAAGCATGCTGAGGTGGTACTCCTTGCATTGATTAGGTTGGGATTGGTGGATGCAGTATCATTTGGTATGACTTGGAGAGGCATGCAGGAAAGTGAGCCCCACCCCACAGGTTCCAGGACTGGGGAAAATATAGTCTCTATAGTGGAAGCAGGAGGTTCCTGCTTTAGTAGGGTTCAAGAAGATAATATATAGTTATTGCTATAATTACATTGTTTGTCAATTGGGTTAAGTTTGAAAAATTCTTTTGTTAGGATTTGCTGTATCATACACACCATCACCATATTTTATGTCCTTTGATATTATTTGTATAGAGCTATACCACCAGTTGCTTCTGTTCTTCCTGAACTAAACTTTTAAGAGAGTCAACATTTCAAAGACTCAGCCTATGTATTAAAAAACTCAGACTGTGCTTACAAATTTTGAGACATTCAATCAGTTTCTCCCCTCTCATATTACTTAAATTGTAATTTATATGACTACAAATTAATAGGAGTGTACAGAAACACCATTGGCACCACCGAAAGACTATGTCCCATCCCATCCACCCTTCCCTCCCCCAACCGACCCCTTCCCCATGAAGCTGAACAGTCACCCTCACCTTCAATCCAGGGTTTTTACATTGGTGCCCTACTCCAAATTAGTCATATCCTGCTTTGAGTTTCCCTTTCTGTTCTTCTTTCTCAGCTTCTATTTATGAGTGGGATCACCCCATACTCACCTTTATCTTTCTGACTTAGCTCACTTAACATAATTCCTTCTAGCTCCATACAAGATGGGTCAGAGAAAATGGGTTCATAGTTCTTAATAGCTGTGCAGTATTCCATTGTATATAAATACCACAGCTTTCTCAGCCACTCATCTGCTGTTGGGCATCTGGGTTGCTTTCAGGTTTTAGCTATTACAAATTGTGCTGCTATGAACATAAGTGGACACCTATCTTTTTGGTTTAGTGTTATGGAGTCCTTGGGGTATATCCCCAGGAGAGGAATTACTGGGTCGTTTGGAAGGTCCATGTCTAGCCTTCTGAGAGTTCTTCAGACTGCTCTCCACAGAGGCTGGGCCAATTTACATTCCCACCAGCAGTGCAGAAGGGTTCCTCTGTCCCCACAGCCTCTCCAGCATTTGTTGCTGCTGTCTTTTTGATGTACGCCATTCTCACAGGGGGTGAAGTGGTATCTCAATGTTTTTACGTGCATTTCTCTCACAATCAGTGACCTGGAGCAGTTTTTCATATGTTTGTTAGCCTTTTGGATCTGTGTAGTAAATGTTTTGTTCATATCCTATGCCCATTTTTGGATGGGGTCAATTGCTTTTTTGTTGCTAAGTTTGCTGAGATCTTTATATATTTTGGTCGTTAGTCTCTTGTCTGATGTATGGCATGTGAAGATATTCTCCCATTCTGTGAAGGGTCTCTTTGTTTGTGTGATAGTTTATTTGGCTGTGCAGAAGATTTTCAATTTGATGTATTCTCATTGGTTTGTTTCTGTCTAATATCCATGTCCTTGATCCATTTGGAGTTGATTTTTGTTTCTGGTGAGATAAAGTGGTTCAGTTTCACTCTTCTGCATGATTCAACCCAATTTTTCCAGCACCATTTATTGAAGAGCACCTCCTTCCTCCATTTAATACTTTGGGCCCCCTTATCAAAGATTAGATGTCCATAGGTGTGGGAGTTTAGTTCTAGGCTGTCATTTCTGTTCCACTGGTCTGTGTGCCTATTTTTGTTCCAGTACAAGGCTGTTTTGATGATGATAGCCTTATAACATAGTTTGATGTCTGGGAGTGTGAAGCCTCCATTTCTGTTTCTTTCCTCAAGATTGTTTTGGCAATTCTAGGTGTTTTCTGATTCCAGATAAATGATTGTAGTTTTTGTTTTATTCTCTGAAGCTTGGTGGAATTTTGATGGGTATAGCGTTAAATTTGTATATGGCTCTGGGGAGAATATTCATTTTGATGATATTTATTCTTCCAATACATGAGCAAGGGATGTCTGTCCATTTCTTGGTATCAGTTTCTATTTCTTTGAATAATGACTCATGGTTTTCAGTATACAAGTCTTTCACTTCTTTGGTCAGCTTTATTCTTAGGTATTTTATTGATTTTGCTGCAACAGTGAATGGGAGTGATTTCTGGTTGTCTTCTTCAGATTTAGTGTTTGCATAAAGAAATGCCACTGATTTTTGTACATTATTTGTATCCTGACACCTTGCTATATTGCCTAATAACCTCCAGTAGTTTTCCTGGATTCTTTAGGTCTTTCTATGTATACTATCATATCATCTACAAATAGTGAGAGCTTGACTTCTTCACTTCCAATCTATTCCTTTGATTTCTTCTCTTGCCTGATTATTATGGCAACAACTTCCATTAATATGTTGAAGAGTAATGGTGATAGTGGACAGTCCTGTCTAATCCCCGATATGAGGGGGAATGCCTTCAGCTTCTGCCTACTGAGTATGATGTTGGCTGTAGGTTTGCTATATATGGACTCCACTATCTTGAAGAATTTCAGATCTATTTCCATGTTTTATAGTGTTTTGAGCATGAATTCAGTGTTGGATTTTGTCAGAGAATTTCTCTGCATCTATTAAGATAATCATGTGGTTTTTGGTTTTGCTTTAATTGATGTGGTGAATGACATCAATTGACTTACATATGTTGAACCAGCCTTGTATTTCCGGGATAAATCCTACTTGGTCATGATGAACAATCTTTTTGGTATACAGCTATATCCAGTTAGCCAGGATCTTATTTAATATGTTGGCATCTATTTTCATCAGAGATGTTGGTCTATAGTTGTTCTTTTTGTGTGTCCCTATCTGCTTTTGCTATCAGGGTAATGTTGGTTTCATAGAAGGTGGAAGAGAGTGTTCCTGTTTCTTCGATCTTGTGGAAAAGCTTTGGAAGTATAGGTATTAACTGTTTCCTTAAGGTTTTGTAGAATTCATTTATGGAACCATCTGGTCCAGGTCTTTGGCTGTCTAGAAGGTTCTTAATAACTGTTTTGATTTCTTTGTTTGTTACTGATGCACTTAGGCTTTGTATTTCTTATTGGTTCGGTTTTGGAAGGGCATATGTTTCTAGGAATTCTTCCATTTTTTCCAGATTATCTAGTTTGATGGCATATAGTTCTTCATAGAAATTTTGCATGATTTTTCTGGATATCTGTGGTGTCATTTGGGATATTTCCTCTACCTTTTACAATTCTATTTATTTGAGTCTTCTCCATTTTTTTTTTTTAGTGAGTCTTGCTAGGGCTTTTTAATGTTGTTTAATTTTTTTAAAAAACAACATTTGGCTTAATTGATCTTCTCTATGGTTCTCTTATTTTTTATGTATATTTCTGCTCTAATTTTACTGATTTCTGTCCTTCTGGTTTTGTTAGGGTTCCTTTGTTCCTCTTCCTCTAAGTCCTTGAGGTATGCAGTAAGGTCTTTTATTTGAGCTTTTTCTTGTTCTTTAATATGTGATTGTACGGCTATGATTTCCTTCTCAATACTGCTTTAGCTGTGTCCCAAATATTTTGATAACTTGTGTTTTCATTTTCATTTGTTTCCAGGAACATTTGAATTTCCTGCTTGAGTGACCCAGCGGTTCTTAATCAGCATGTTGTTTACTTTCCAAATTCTGTGTCTTTTAATAATTTTCTGTTTGTTGTTAAATGTTAGTTTTACTCCACTGTGGTCTGAGAAGATACTTGGGATGATTTCAACGCTCTTGAATTTATTGATGCTGTCTTTGTGGCCTAGCATGTCGTCTATCATTGAGTATGTGTTACGTGGATTTGAAAAGAATGTGTATTCCAGATTTTTGGGGTGAAGAACTCTGAAAATGTCCAAGAGGTCTAGTCTGTCCATCTCTTCATTTAATTCTCTTCTTTCTTTGTTGATTCTCTGCTTCATTGATCTAAGTGTGAGAGTGGGTTGTTGAAGTCTCCCACTATTATTGTATTACTATTGTTGTATTGCATTTTTGTAGTGCTTTCAGTAGGTGTTTGATGTATATAGATGGTCCCTCATTGGGTGCATAGATATTAATAATTGTTAAATTTTCTTGGTTGATTGATCCTCTAATCATTATGTAATGTCCTTGGCTATCTTCTATTACTTTATTTAATATAAAGTCTATTGTTTCAGATATGAGAATGGCTGTTCCAGCCTTTTTTTGTGGTCCATTAGCCTGTATGATAGTTTTCCATCCCTTCACTTTAAGTCTGTGTTTGTCTTGTTGAGTCAGTGGGATTCTTGCAGTCAGCATATGGTTGGGTTGTGTTTTCTGATCCATCCTCCTACTCTGTGCCTTTTAATGAGTGAGTTGAAGCCATTGACATTTATTGATATTATGGATTTAATGTACTATAATGCCATTATTCAACATTTTTTTTATTTGCTCTGATATATGGCAAGTATTATGGTGATGTTCTTGTTTATAAGAGGTCTTTTAAAACCTTATTCAGGGCAGGCTTGGTGATAGCTGCCCCCTTTAACTTTTGTCTGTCTGAGAAGGTTTTGATCCCTCCATCTACTTCCTGTGAAAGTCTAGCAGGATATATTATCCTTGGTTGAAACACTTTTTCATTCAGGGTTCATAGATATCTTTCCATTCTCTTCTGTCTTTTAGAATTTGACTGGAGAAGTCTGCTGATAATATAGGGTTTTCCCCTGTATGTCACTTTTTGATTTTCTCTTGCAGCCTTTAGGATCCTTTCTTTATCCTTACTTCTTTTCATTGTAACTATGATGTGTCTTGGTGTCTTCAGGTCTAGGTTGATTATGTTTGGGACTCTCTGGGCCTCTTGAGTATTAATGTCCTTTCTGTTCTTTAGGTCTGGGAAGTTTTCTTTTATTATTTTCTCTTCTTTTGAGATTATCCCATATGTTTCTGTTGTTTTCAGTGTCTCTCAATCTCTTTGTGAGCTCTTTTACCTCTTTCTTTGTTTTCTTTAGCTCATCCTTTGTCTGGCTAATTCCGTTTTCTGCTTCTGTTAGCCTGCTTTACCTTCCCTCAGCTTTCTTCAGTTCTGTTATAGTATTAGTTTGTTTTGCTAATTGACCTTTTAGTTCAGTTTTCATTTCTCTAATTACCTCCAAGTAGTTAGTATTGTCCTTGAGGGTCTCATCTGTTGTGTCCCTAATTCTGACAGCCCTTTCCTCCATAGTTGTCTTCATTTCTGTGATTATTAGGTTTAATATTGCTTGCATACTTTTCTTATCTATGGTTTCTTCTCACTCCTGTTAGTTTCTTTTGGACTCCTGTCTTGATTCATTGTGGTAGCAGTTTTATTTGCTCTTGATTTAACCATTTTTTTATTGATTTTTTTTTCTGTTCTGTCGTTCTTCAGTTGTTGTTTTTTGAGTACAAGCCATGTTATACTAAATACCTTTATGACAAATGTAGTCACCAACCTCAGAAATTACAACAATAGTAAGTGAAGCAAGTATTGATGCAGTTTAACCAATACGAGTTACCGAAACAACACCTCCAGTCCAAGAAAAAATAGCAACCAAATCCAAAAGAAAAAGAAAGAGAAAGGAGAAAAGGGAAAGTAAGACTAGAGAATTATGCAAATCTACTGACCACTAAAAATTCTATGGATAGCAAGAGAAGAAAGAGAAGTATGGAAGGAAGACACACACAGAGTCCACTCTGAGTCAGATTTCTTCCCCAAAATAATTCACAAATGAGTATCAGTGAATTCAGAAAGCAAAAGAAGGAGGAAGGAGAAAAAGAAGACAAGAACAACAACAACCAAAAAGAACAGTGAAAAGAAAGTTTTTTTTCTCTTTTGGTTTAGCTAGGAGGAGGGGAAAAAGGAGAGGAGAAGAGGGTGGAGGGAAGAGGTAGAATGAAACAAGTTCCTCTCACAATAGGACACCCAGTCACCTAGCAATGGAAAAAAACAAGTTAAATTTTAGTCAACCTGAAGAAGGAGGGAGGTATAGGGACATGCATATATATAATAGTAATAATTAAATAGAATAGAGTAAAAAAAACCCTAGCAATCAGTCTGCAGCTTGGACGGCTCCAGATTGGCTCAGGCAGCCTGAGCAAAGAGAGCCAATTGTAAGAAGTATCCAAAAAAAAAAAAAATTTCCAGATAGTTTTTCCCAGGCAGGGGTGAGGCTCTGATTGGTCAGATATTTTGTCACTCAAATAGAGCTCCAGCCATGTAGAGAAAAAAATGGATTCCAGAAGAATTTAAAGAAGGGTGCTATCTTTGTTGATCAGCAGCCTATGACACGGTCTGGCATCGTGGTCTCCTAGTCAAGATCTCAAGATGCCTGCCGCCATGGGTGGCCAACAACATATCGTTTCTTCTCCAAAACAGATGATTCCGGGTGCATCTGGGTGACAAGTCTAACAGATGGAGACTTGTCTCAAGTGGCCTCCCCCAGGGCTCTACTCTGGCTCCTATGCTATTTAATATTTACATCAATGACCTCCCAGAAACTTCTTCAAGGAAGTTCATCTACGCCGATGACATCTGCTGTGCAACTAAGGCATCCAAGTTCGACATCCTCGAGGAAACACTCACGAAAAACATGTCTCTGATACTGATATCTGATTACTGTAAAAAATGGCGACTAATCCCTAGCACTGCAAAAACGGTATCATCTGTTTTCCATCTACACCATGCCTCGGCCTCATGTGAGCTTAATGTGCAGCTTGATGATACGAGAATCCGGCATGAAGCCCAGCCAGTCTATCTTGGCGTTACTCTCGATCGCACTCTGTCATTTCACGAACATCTCATAAAAACTGCAGCATAGGTGGGCGCGAGGAATAACATCATTGCAAGACTGGCCAGCTCCTCATGGGGCATGAGTGCTCCCACACTACGATCATCATCTCTGGCATTATGCTATTCCACTGCAGAATACTGTGCCCAGTATGGTTCTGTAGCCCCCATGTCCACTTGGTCGATTCCAAATTATACTCCTCCATGAGGATAATTTCTGGAACCATCCGTTCCACCCCAGATCCATGGCTGCCAGTTCTTAGCAACATCTCCCCGCCAGATATTCCTCAGGATGCGGCATCATCTAAGTTCATTTCCCACGTCTACGCTCAACCGGATCTGCCAATATAAGCAGATATCTTCGCCCACCCTGTCCAACGCTTGACGTCTCATCATCCAATCTGGTCTCCTACGCCTACGCTGAACTTCTCTGTTTCAGACTCTTGGAAACAGAGTTGGCAGTCAGCTGAGGTAAAGAACAAACACCTCATCACAGACCCCTGCAAGCGTCAACCCGGCTTTGACCTAGCATGTTATGATTGGGCCCTCCTCAATCACTATCGAACAGGCCATGGCCGGTGCACCGCTATGTTCCATCGCTGGGGAGCCAGAGACGACCCGAACTGCCCCTGAGGCTACGGACAGACTATGACCCACATAGTCAACGACTGCCACCTCTCCAGATTCAAAGGAGGTCTCGAAACTTTACATCAGGCTCAACCTGACGCTGTTGACTGGCTACAGAAGAAGAGCAAATGGTAGAAGAAGAAGAGAAAAAAAAAGAGTGAGAGAAGGAAATTAAAAAGGAAAAGGATTAGAATGACACCTCTGGTGAGCCAGGAATCTTGGCAAAGAAATTATCTCAGTGGGAAGCCTGCTAGGAGCAGCTGTCTAGCCCCTAGGGTCTGGTTCTGGGTTGTGGAGGAGGGGTGAGCTTCAGAAATAATCAAAAGATTTCTTTATCCTCCATTTTCTAACCCAAAAGTGAGTTATATGACCCCCCCCCTCCTTGGTGTCACACTTATGACCCCTTATTTACCTTCCTGCTGCCATCCTGGTATCCTACCCTTCCAGAGAATCCTAGGTCACAGGCCACTGCTTGTTGGAACTCACACCAGCAGCTGCCTCTAAGTCGCCATCTTGACTCCGCTGCCTTTTCTACTTTGAAAGAAGCCTCTAAATCTGCTCTTACAACGAACATTTGCTGTCATTTGAATGTGTCCCTTTAATCTATTCTGAATGTATCTTCCCTTCACTACTCTGCTTTAGTAAATATTTATGCCCCAGTCATCTTGAGCCCATTGTACTACATAGCATATGTGTTTCAATTATTTAAAATCAGGATTGCATCTCCTGAACAACTAATGAAGTCTCCATAGATATACATTATTGAAGCATATTGTTATTTATTCACTTAATAAATCAAGTCTGTTGGGAAGAGCAGATGCAATTCAAGCACTAGAGATGAGGAATAATGATGGTATAGATAATTTCTGAATCACTCTAGCCCATTTTACAGTCTGCAAAATACACTGAATTCCATAAAAGTGACAAATGACACAACATTGTAATAAATGGCTGTAGTTTCTACATTGTGTATGGGAGCTTAGATTCATATTAAAGCTATCCTTCAAAAGAGTAGATCATGAATTAAGTATTGAAATCATACTTTGCAAAAAGAAATTATTTATTTTCCATTTATCTTGATTTATTATGTGGCATCATGTCCTTAAATATATGTAGCCTTTACAAATTCAGTTGATTTGTAATTAAGGAAAATTGCTTTAAAATAATCCAGAATTTTCTTCTCATTTCTCTACTATATTTTGTAAGATTTTTTTAATGCCATTAAATATTAATATTTAATATATCCATTAATATTTAATCAAATAAATTTTTGAATTGAATTCCTAGAAGAATGTACTGTTACTTTTAGGACTTCTTAAAAGCTGATACATACAGTATATTGTGATTAATATTAGTTCCTCATTGAATTTAAAATATCTGGTTGTTAATAATATAGAAATTTTCAGTTGAATGTTAAGTATAAATTAACTGCATTTCAAAGGGTAGATTTTGATGTCCAGAACGATAGACTAAATAATTAGTATGTCTTGAATTTATCCAAATTTTCTGAAATTAAATCAAAGGATCTACCACTCTTAATTACTGGAAAATAATCACTATGGTAAGCAAAACTAACACAATCATATTGATCTCTGTTACTTATTATCTGTCATAGAAACTAGCTACAAAATAATTAAAAATCAATTCAAATTTTTGTTTGATTACTTCCTGAAGAGATTATTTTTTCCCTAGCTATAGCACACTAACTTTCTTTAAAGAATAGGAAAGCTATCAAGGGAGGGGATGGGATATGGTGTTCTGGTGGTGGGAATTGTGTGGAGTTGTACCCTTCTTATCCTATGGTTTTGTCACTGTTTCCTTTTTATAAATAAATAATTAAAATTTTGACTTTTTATTGTACTTTACAAGATCAGAATCTAAGCAAGAACATCTGAGCACTAGCCAATAGCAAAGTTAAAGGAATAAAGTGAGTAAATGAAAAACAGCTTCACAACTGGTAAAATAGTTTGTATAGTTTGCTGCTTTGCCATGCTGGACACAGGTTCAAGGCCAACTCCCACTGCATTGAAGAACGTTTTGGTGCTATTCTCTCTCTCTCTCTCTCTCTCTCTCTCTCTGAAAAAGTTATTGCAGTGCAGTGAAGCTCTGGAAGTGAAGGGGGAGAGGGAAGAGAAGGAATAAAGGCACATGGGCAGGTGGGGAGATAGTATAGTGATGATGCAAAAAGACTTTCATGACTGAAGCACCAAAGGTTCCAGATTAATTTGCCATCACCACCAAAAGCCAGAGATAAGCAGTGGCTCTGGTAAAAATAATAAGTGAATAAATAAATGCAATGACACTCTCTGCCCTCCTTGTCCCTCTGATGTTCTATCGTCTTCCCTCTATGATTAACCTTCAGTCAGTCAGTTTGCTAGCCATTAGGGTAGAGCTCTTAACAGAGAAGTGTGGCAGACAATAAAGCAGATTTTATTAAGACCTCAACTTTCCCAGTAAGTTCTCCTAGTACTTAAGGCATTCGACCTTGCTCCTTCAGCTCCTCCAGTTTTCCCAAATGTGCAAAGTGTTTCCCATATATAATTAATTGAGGTACTTTATGTATTCTTATGTGAAGTTCTTGTTTTACCAATACATTTTAAAATTTTATTTCCCTAGTTAAAAGAATATATACTCTAATTTGAATTTCATAGATTACACTATTCATTTGACCCTTTCCTAGGCCACCCACCCCAGTTCAATTCATTTGTAATATTTCTTTAAATGTTCACAATAGCAGTTAAGTAAATAAATGTATTCTCATTGTTTCTTTGAAAAAGAAAGCTGACTTTTCCACTGAGATGGTACAGTGGGCAGTGTTCTTAAGATCACTTAGACAGGGATAGAGAAGCATCACTCAGATTCATAGTTAAAGTCAAATGTCATTTCTTCCCACTATGATTTATGGCCATTATACTTATTAATTATTGTTTATTTATAAATTAAAAATTGTGTGATATAAGGCCCATACTTTTCTGAAGGCCTTCATGCAAGATTTAAATAATAAATGAATAACTGAGGAAATATTTCTTGTAGTGTTCTGGTGTGTGTCCTTGTGGCACCAAAACAGTATCCTGTGCATAAAGGCAGAATGGCTGAGGGCAAAGAGGAATATAAGAAAGCTATGAGATTGGAGGAAGGTAATTATGGAAAAATGAGAAAAAGCAAATGGCCTTCTGCAGGGGGTCGCTTCACAAGCAGTGAAGTAGGTCTGCAGGTATCTGTCTTTCTTTCCCCTTCTCTGTCTTCCCCTCCTCTCTCCATTTCTTTCTGTCCTAAACAACAGTAGCAACAAAGAAGAAAACAAAAATAGAAGAGATAAAGGGAATGAGAGTGAAAAAGAAAAAGGAAATGAGAGTGTGAATACATTCCTCAGGAATAAATTACACCTCATGCTGTGAAATACAAATAATGTACTGCTTTGGGGTTTTGGGAAACTGTTTTGTTGTTGTTGTTGTTGTTGTTGTTGTTTTCATCACCAGGAAGGAGAGATTTAAATATCTCCACTCACCGGATCATCATTCTCTCCCTCATCCATTAGTGATCCTACAAAATTTGCATCATTTAGAATAGTGTGAGTCAAAGGTGCTGTTACCACCTCAAGGTAACAAGCTTTGCATGTGCCTGTAACGTGTTACAGAAGTCCAAATGCATCTCAGGTATGACCTCTGAGATCAGTAGAGCCTCATTTTATTCCCAAAATGGATATTAACCTATGATTCTGGGAGAAGGCTTATTGTTTTGGTGCTTCAGACTAGACTTCTGTCTTGCCAGTATAGAGACTCTAGATTTATTGAAAATTCACTTCCTATACAATTTCCCAAGATCAGAATCTAAGCAAGCAAGTCTGAGCACTAACCACCATTAAAACCCAGAGGAATACGGTGAATAAAAAGAAAGCAGTGTCTTTTAACTATAATAGACTGAATAATAACATAAGGTCTTGTGTTTTCTTCTATGTTTCTAGTACTGACTATTTCATGTAGACCTCAGAATGCCCAGTCTAGTGCAGGGCATGAAATACATCCTTACTAAATACTTGTTGGATTGAGTTGAATTCAATGAGTGGGAAGAAATGGAGTAATAGTTCTATGCTACAACACTGTCCATTTAATCTATTCTCCTGTCTTGTTCCCAAGAGTTAGAGAATGGTTATTGAGTCCTGATGACCAGTCAGATTTGGATGGGGCTTTTGATGTGGATTTTAGATAAGCTTAGTACCCAGGGTCATTAGGAAGTCAATGATATAAACACATTTACTCTCTGCATTTAGAAAATTATTTAGTAAGATATAGCTTCCCTAAGGAGTGAAAGTAGCCTTAGAGATCAGGTGAATTAATCCTTAGGAACTACATGTATATGCCATGGGAATGAATGTAGGATAGACATGAGGATGTGCAGTGCACTCAATGTCTTGTCTAGACATTAGAAAACTTACATTCTAACTTCAGTCAACTATAAACTACACACTTCTTGGTAATACTATGATCTCTTGGTATAATAATTTACTCCTTGCCATTTAAAAATTAAAAAAAAATAAAGATGTCTTTATTCATTTTTGATTGAAATAGAGAGAAATTGAGAGGGAAGGAGGATAGAGAGGCAGTGAGGAAGAGAGACACTGTTTCATAGCTCTTGGAGTTTCCTTTCTGTGGGTGGGTGCCAGGGGCTTTGTGCCTGGTAATGCACATGCTGTGCCTGCCATTCGTGTGCACTACCCAATTCCTGAGCCCCCATTTTATAGTAGATGCGCAGGGGCAGTGAAATAGCTCAGCTGTATAGTATGCTGCTTTGCCATGTGTTCGACCCAGGTTTGAGCCCTGGCCCCATTTCTTAAATGAAGCTTTGCTGCTATATTGTCTTTCACTTTATCTGTCTGTCTCTAAAAACTAACTAAATAAATAAATAAAGTGGACCTTATTGTGAATAGACATTTCCATGGGCAATAATAAGGCAAAGCATGCTAGTACCTGGAAGAAGCATTCTTTTAAGAAGCTTGAGGAAGGAACTACATGGATTTCAATACATTTAGGTACTATCCAATAAGATTATTACAATAAACTAGAATTGCCTTGCTAGTTCACACACTACTTCTCCATTCTGCTACCTCATCTCCCATTCCAGAAAGCTCCAAACCTGTCCAACATCTCCATGTTCAATCTGCTTTACTCTTAAGAGAGAGCAGAGAAAATGACAACAACAACAACAACAAAAAGTCCACCTGTGATTGTAGTGACTAAATTCTTCCAAAATGCCTAGACACATCGTTGTATTCAGTTTTTGAGTTTAATATCCTTAAGTATAAGATAAAAAAAGACTTCGGGAGTTGGGTGGTAGCGCAGTGGGTTAAGCGCAGGTGGCACAAAGCACAAGGACCAGAGTAAGGATCCTGGTTGGAGCCCCCGGCTACACACGTGCAGGGGAGTTGCTTCACAAGCGGTGAAGCAGGTCTGCAGGTGTCTTATCTTTCTCTTCCCCTCTCTGTCTTCCCTCCTTTCTCCATTTCTCTCTGTCCTATCCAACGATGACATCAATAACAACAACAAAAATAACTACAACAATAAAAACAGGGGCAACAAAAGGGAATAAATAAATACTTTAAAAATACTTCATTGGAGACTAATAGTTTATCCTCTTCTGTTATTCTTTATTCTTTCATTTGCCCCTTACATACATCTGTTCTCATCCATTTCCTTCTAAAACACTAATGTTTTCTCTTCTTTCACTCTAATCTATTCCTTTTTTTTTTTTTTTTGGTGTGAGGGGGCTTTTACTGTAGGCCAGAAGAAAGCTGTAGCATTCATTTTTTTGACACATAAATAGAACGTTATGCATTGTAATAAAAATATCAGAACAGTAAAATGTATTTTGTTTCTTAAATCTCCAAATATAACTAAGCCACTTTTTAAAGTATAATGTTCAGCTGCTTTACAAAATATCATGCTAATAGTTCTAGATATGAAAAGTACCCCCAAGGAAAAAATAATGTATGTGAATACAGTAATTTAGAGAAAGGGGCCTAGGTTAGATTGATGATTTTTAAGATGACTGAAAGAATCTTAGTAAAAGCAAACAATGCAGGTTTTGATTACTAATTCATCTTCTTTCCTACTTGTTAGTCCTGTGATGAGGCAATACGAGACAAATCCTAAGAGAGTGGGGGAAAATGTCCATTTTTCTATTTTCTCTATCTACATTTGGGCTTAAATTGCTGCAAAGTCATTCCCTGAGGGAATTCTGGAGTAACTGCAAGTTACAGATAAATACTTTCAACTTTCCTTTCCACAACCTCAGCATTTTCAGCCCCATAAGAGATACTCTGAACAAGCAAATGTGCTTTTAACTTAGCTGTAAAATATGTCCTGTTATGTGAGAGCTATTTTTAAGACAATAGCAAGGACCTGACAGACTGATATTTGCTGGAACACAAATTGTCTCACATCTTTTCTAACCTCATCCACAATGAAGTCCCATCAAGTTATTATTGTTCCCTGAGAAAATGCATTTTACATTGTTCTGTGCCTTACTTCTCCCCCTAAACATACTGACCATTTTAAAGTTGAGTAATGGGGAAAGTTGGTGGCACATAAGTAAAGCAGAAAAACAGCAAGGCCCTTGGGTAGAAAAAGAAAACCTAAAAGCAAAATAGAAAACAGCAAAGCAAAAAGAATGGTATGTCAACAAATGAAATATCACACGTACACACTCCAACAAGCTATCTTCTAATCATTTTTCAACTATGTATGGATTAAGTATATATGTATCTTTGTTATGATAGTATCTACCTACTTGGTAGGCAAGAGAAAGAACAGCATATTTGAACTAATACAGATAAAAATAAAGAAAATAATTGTTGCCTTTCTGTTGATGAAGCTTCCTGATCCCAGACTTCTTGGTATTTGCTGTTAGAAATTCTACTGATTTTACCTAAAGTCTCCAAGTTTATAACACATGTCTGGCTGCTAGTTAACAGGTGCATTACTTTGTCTAAGATTAGCACAAAGCCTACCTAGTAAGGAAGGCATCAGACACTCCTTTTTATCACAACATCCTCCCCATGAAGTCCTTATCCAGAAGTGTCAAGTGTTAAAATTAGTGGTCCACAGGCCTTGAGATTATGCAAAACATATATGCAACTCTAATCTTTAGCTCCTTCCCTGAAGGCATTTGTGCTTAGAGTGACCTGAATATTTCTTGAGGCACCAGAGAATTGCACCTGACTAATGAGATTCAGACAAAGACTATTATAATCAAGGTTTAACATAGTCTTGATATCTCCCACATCTTGAAAGTAATTTGTGCTTTGACAATTGCTCCTGGCTTGTATTTACCTAAAAGCATCTTTAATCTTCTTGTTCCTTTTGATGTGATGTGATTTTACGAACTAATACTCTGCCAGGAGTTTTGATCACTGACACACATGATGTTTCCCATCTCAAGGCATCTAGGGGCTGTCCGTCCACACTCCTTAGATAAATTGTATGGTAACTGAAATTGTATTCCCTCAGGGTCCTTCCATCTGACTAAGGTCCTCCCATCCATGTATGTCATGTTTTTTTTTTTTTTTTTTTTTTTTTTTTGTCAAGCTGATTATGCCACAGAAGTCTGACTGGAAATAGAAGGTCTATTATCCTTTTTTTTTTTTTTTACTATCAGTATCCTCTCTCCCCAAAGTTATGTCTTCATCAGCACTAGTTGTGAAGTTTTGCTAAGATTGTGAAAACTATTGAAACTATTTGACCTGGCAACATCCATGTTCAGAAGTGAAGCAATTACAGAAGTCAGACCTCCCACCTTCTGCACCCCACAATGATGCTGAGTCCATATTCCCAGAAGAATAAAGAATATGGAAGTTATCAAGGGAAGGGATTGGATATGTAGCTCTATGGGTGCGGATTGTGTGGAAATGTACCCCTCTTATCTGATAGTCTTATCAATATTTCCATTTTATAAATAAATTTTTAAAAAGAGGGAGAGACAGAGACACCTGCTGCCCTGCTTCACCACTTATGAAGCTTTCCCCCTGCAAAGGCTTGAACTTTGACCAGGGGCTTGAACCCAGGGCCTTGCACACTGTAATATGTACACTGAACCAGAAGCACTACCTTCTGGCTCCTGTTATTTAATTTCTTCCATGTACTATTTTTTATTTAAATGTCCAAAATAAAAAATATATATTAAATATTAAAAAAAACTATTTGTGGAATGGGGAGACAGCAGAATGATCATGAAAAGATTTTCATGCCTTGAGCCAGATGGTCGCACAGAGGGTTAAACACATATGGCTAGAAGCACAAAGATCAGCATAAGAATTCCAGTTTGAGCCCCAAGCTCCCCACCTGCTGGGTGGTGGCTTCACAAGTGGTGAAGCAGATCTGCAGGTGTCTTTTTCTCCCACTCTCTCTCTTCCACTCCTCTCTTGATTTCTCTCTGTCCTCTCCAAAAGCAATAACAATAATATCTAAAAGGATAAAAAAAATTGGGAAAATGGCCACCAGGAGCATTGAATTCATAGTGCAGGCACTGAGCCTCAGTGGTAACCCTGCAGGAAAAAATATATATATTTTTTCATGCCTGAACCTCCACATTCCCAGGTTCAGTCCTCAGAACCACCCAGCACTAAACCAGAGCTGAGCAGTGCTCTGAAGTTTCTCTCTGTGTCTTTCTCTCTGTATCTTTCTCATTAATATAAAATAAATAAAATATTTAAAAACTATTTGTAAATGACTATTTTTGTCACAAAATACTTTCCATGTGCTCAAAATTATTTTCTTACCACACACTAAAAAAAAGTGGATCAGAAGGTAGGGGGACAACTTAGATAATATACCTCACTTAGGGATACATAGATAAAAATAGCTTTTTTCAACTTCAGTGTCACTTTGGGATTATTAAATCCGACTAGTATACTTAGAAGCCATCAAATTCAGTAGTGGGATGAAACTCAAAACAATACACTATATAATATTATATGGTGGGGCCTAAGTAATAGATATAAATGAGAGAGAATGATGAGAAAAATAGATATTATGTATGGGTTGGAGAGTAGGTGAAAGAATAAGCTGACCTTGCAGGGACTCTTCATGAATAAGATACATTTATAAGATGTGAAAGGCTGGTATGGGTGACAGGACTTAAATTTGTTCTACTGAGCCATGTACTTTTGAGTCTAATACTTTTCAATAGGACTCATCTGGTAGACAAGCTTTATATCCCTAAAAAAAAAAAAAAGGTGATTCCTAGCTGGGTACATATCAGAGAGACTTTGGGTAATGCATAACCCCTTCCCTACTTGTAGCCCTATCCAAATTCCTTCCTAGTTGTAGGACATTTCATACAAGTGAAAAAGAAACTAAGACTCTAAAGGGAAGCAGAGTGTGGTAGATTTCATCTTAGCATAAAAATGAGCTTTTGTGGGAGTCAGGCAGTGGCACAGTGGGTTAAGTGCATGTGGTGCAAAAGCGCAAGGACCAGCCTAAGGATCCTGGTTCGATCCCCTGGCTACCCACCTGCAGGGGAGTTGCTACACAGCGATGAATTAGGTCTGCAGGTGTCTATCGTTCTCTCCCCCTCCTCTTTTCTCTCCCTCTGTCTTCCCCTCCTCTCTCCATTTTCTCTGTTCTAGCCAACAACAATGACATCAATAACCAGAACGATGTTAAACAACAAGGGCAACAAAAGGGAAAATAAATAAATAACTATAAAGATAAATTTTTAAATGAGCTTTTGCTTGATGTAAGTCTTAACAGTGAATTGAGTTTTTTTTTTTAATAGATCATGAGCCCTTCATCATTCCAGGTGTTCAGTTCACTTCTTAGCAGAAGAATGACTATGCTCATAGCTCTAGGTTTGTAGGGTTATATAACTCATTTCTGGGGGGAAAGAATGCCACACTAAATGTGGAAACTGAGAAATAAATAGACAAAGACTCTAAATGACTAGACAGACACAGATCTGGGGAAAAATGATAAACTTCAGAAAACTCACTAAATTAAATTTAAAAAACTAACTTGTTATACAGACATAGATTCAAGATATCAGAGATCATTTTACCAAAGAATTATAAAGTATAGAAAAAAAAAACTCCAAACATACCTGCAGGGTGTGAAAGACACTTTGAGTGCAGTTCAAGCTGACGTAAGTGACCTAGAAATCAGTCTAAATCTGATGGAGGAGAGAATATCAATAGTAGAATACACAATCATCAAACTCTTTGAATTTAAAGGTGGATAGGTTTAGGAAAAATGAAACATTTTTCTGTGAAAGAGCAAATTCCATTAGAAATATAAGTATCAGAGTTATTGGTGTCCCTGAAGAAGAAAAGGAGAGAAGAGCAGAGTACATATTCATAGAAATTATAGCAGAAAAATTTCCACACCTTCCAGTGATGAAAATATAGGACTACAAGAAGTTGAATGCACACATAAATTCCTGAATCCAAACTAGCACAAACCAAATAACATCACAGGAAAACTATCTGAAACAAAAGACAAGGAAAAATATTGCAAGTTGTTAGGGAGAGGAAGAAAGTCACATACATAGGCAGAAAAATCAGACTTTTATCAGATCTCTCATCACAAATCTAAGAGGCAACAAGGGAGTGTGATGAAATAATCAAAGTAATAAAAGATAAGAATTGCTGGCCAAGAATACTTATCCTGCTAAATTATCTTCAAATATGAAGTAAATGTAAAGATATTTCAATCATTCAGAAACTGAAAGAATTTGCCACTATCAACCCTTTCATGCAAGAATTACTAAGAGGAGTCCCATATGAAAAGAAGAAGCAAATGAATCCCAACTTTTAATGATATAATCAATATTAGAATAGAACCAGGAACACATGAACAACAGGAGAAAATAGTCACAGGGAAAGGGAAAGCAAAATAGGGCACTATAGTCTAATGTTAATGAATCAAGGCCAACTTTAAAAAGACTATTTTAGATATTGAAGTTAGACATAATACTCATGATAACCACACACACATACACACACACACACATACACACACACACATCCACAGTAAGCAAGACCATTATGTAAAACTATCCACATAAAGTAACAAATAGAAACAAACAGGAAAAGTGTCAACAAGAACATAAAGCATCCTTGAAATAAAACCAGAATGGCTATAAAAAAATCACGTGGACACTACATATTAGTCAGAAGAACAGGAAATCATAACAATCATCAATATATATGCTTCCAGTATGCATGCATCCATATATATAAATTAAAAAGTTCTGAAAGGAGATCATCTGGGACTACAACAAGACAGGACTAGAAAGACTTCAGGAGCCCACCAAATCACCATCTGTTTTACCAACAAAAAGATGGCTGAAGGGAGGAGAGGACTCCCCTAAGACTCATGAAATGCAACTGTGAGTCTCAATTGCTACTTCTCTCAGAAGCTGGAGCAGCATATGGGAGGCCCTGTGGTGACCAGGATACTCAGGAGAAGATCTATAGCTCTGTGGCCTAGCAGTGGGGCTGTGAGAGTCTCTTTGCATAACCATTAGATTATCTCTGCCCCACCCTGCTTTATCTCTTGGTCAAGAGTGAGGGATTAAGCTAAGAAGCCTACTTAGAGTTTAAAAGCCCTCAGGCTCTCATAGCCTACAGAGAAGAAAAACAATAAAAGAGGCTTTTAAGCCACAGTGCTCCAGACCAGGTATTAAAATAATATTGAAACAACTGTCAGTTTCCACAACTGTGAACTCTTTAAGTAACTTACTTAAGTAAACACAAGTCAGTTCAGGCAAGAGTGACAGTAATTTGAAAAACACTGAGAGAGGGACCTCATATCATACTATATACAATGGTTAAACCAACAAGAAGAAATACAGAAGTGAAAAAGGACAAGTATCCACCTAAACCCCCCCCAAAGGTTGAAGCACAAAATAATGAGGTCAACATACAAACACTAGTTAAGGAAATAATAACAGGAGTGAGTAAAGAGTTTGAAAGAATTGTCATCAGAAATGCAGAAACAACAAATGAGACTCTGGAAGAAAACACTAATTATCTCAAGGTTATTAGAGAGCTGAAAGCTGAAATAGCTGAGCTAAGAACACAACTAGCAGAACAAGCTAAAACAGTAACGGAACAGGGTAACAAAATAGATGAACTCCAGAAAACAGTAGAGGGCAGAGATAATAGAATAAATGAGGCTGAAGACAGAATTAGGAAGATCCAGGATGAATTAGAGACAACTAAGAAAGAAGTAACAGATCTCAAAAGAGATTAAGAAATACTGAAAACTGCAACAGAGATCTATGGGATGACTTCAAAAGAAATAATATACACATTATTGGCATACCAGAGGAGGAAACAAAGGGAGTGGAAGAAAGTGTTTTTCAGGACATAATAGCTGAGAACTTCTCTAGTCTAGACAACATCAAAGACATAAAGGTTCAAGAAGCCCAGAGGGTCCCAAACAGAATTAACCCAGACTTAAAGACAGCAAGACACATATTTAAAATGAAAAGGAATAAGGATAAAGAAAGGACCCTGAAGGCTAAAGGTAGGGAAGAAATCAAAATATTGAAAACAGGAAAACCATACAAAGGATCAGTAAAAATAAATGTTGGGGGGAGTCAGGCTGTAGCGCAGCGGGTTAAGCGCAGGTGGCGCAAAGCACAAGGACCAGCATAAGGATCCCGGTTCGAACCCCGGCTCCCCACCTGCAAGGGAGTCGCTTCACAGGCGGTGAAGCAGGTCTGCAGGTGTCTATCTTTCTCTCCTCCTCTCTGTCTTCCCCTCCTCTCTCCATTTCTCTCTGTCCTATCCAACAACGACAACAACAATAATAACTACAACAATAAAACAACAAGGGCAACAAAAGGGAATAAATAAATAAAAAATAAATATTAAAAAAAAAGTAAATGTTGGATCTTGGAAAGAGTGAACAAAATCTACAAACCTTTAGCAAGACTCACAATACAAAAAAGATAGAAGATGCAAATAAATTGAATTGTAAATGAAAGAGAGAAATCATAACAGACACCTCAGAAATTCAGCATATCATGCGAGACGTCTATGAACAACTAAGCTAGAGAACTATGCCACCAAGCTAGAGAACCTGGAAGAAATGGATGATTTCCTAGATACCTACGAACTTCCAAAATTAAATAAAGAGGAACTAGATGACATAAACAGGCCCATCACAGCTAATGAAATTGAAACAGTTATCAAAATCTTCCCAAGTATAAAAGTCCTGGGGTGGGGGTATAGCATGATGGTTATGCAAAGAGACTTTCATGCCTGAGGCTCTCAAGTCCCAGGTTCAATCCCCCACATCTCCATAAGCCAGAGCTGAGCAGTGCTCTGGTAAAAAAAAAAAAAAAGTCCTGGAACAGGTGGTTTTTACGAATGAATTCTATAAAACCTTCAATGAATTCTATAAAACCTACAAAGACTACTTTTAAAAGTCCTTCAGAAGATTGAAGACACTGGAATACTCCCTTCCAGCTTCTATGAAGCCAACATCACTCTGATACCAAAAGCAGACAGGGACACAACCAGAAAAGAAAACTACAGACCAATATCTCTGATGAACATAGATGCTAAAATATTGAAGAAAATTCTAGCCAACTGGATACAACAGTATATTACAAAGATTGTTCATCATGACCAACTGGGGTTATCACAGGGATGCAAGGTTGGTTTAATATACGCAAATCAATCACTGTGATCCACCACATCAATAAAAGCAAGACCAAAAATCACATTGTCATATCCATAGTTGCAGAGAAAGCCTTGGCTGAAATACAACATTCTTTATGATCATAACACTACAAAAAATGGGAATATGGGGAAGCAACTACAGAAGCCAGACCTTCCACCTTCTGCAACCCACAAAGACCCTGGGTCCGTGCTTCCAGAGGGATAGAGAATAGGAAAGCTTTCAGGGGATGGGATGGGATATTGAGATTGGGTGGTGGGAATTGTGTGGAGTTGTACCCCTTCTACCCTATGGTTTTGTTAATTTATCCTTTCTTAAATAAAAAATAAATAAAAAAGAAAGTTAATTACGCTAAAAAAATGGGAATAGATGGAAAATTTTTTAAGAAAGTGGAGTCTATATATAGCAAACCTACAGCCAACATCATACTCAATGGTAAAAAACTGGAAGCATTCCAACTCAGATCAGGTACTAGACAGGGATGCCCACTATCACCATTACTATTCAACATAGTGTTGGAAGTTCTTGCCATAGCAATCAGGAAGGAGCAAGGAATTAAAGGGATACAGATTGGAAGAGAAGAAGTCAAACTTTCCCTATTTGCAGTTGACATGATAGTATACATAGAAAAACCTAAGTAATCCAGCAAGAAGCTTTTGGAAATCATCAGGCAATACAGTGAAGTGCCAGGCTACAAAATTAACATTCAAAAGTCAGTGGCATTCCTCTATGCAAACACTAAGAAGAAGATGAAATCTAAAAGTCAATTCCTTTTACTATAGCAACAAAAACAATAAAATATCTAGGAATAAACCTAACCAAAAGACTTGTATACTGAAAATTATGTGTCACTACTCAAAGAAATTGAAAAAGACACAAATTTTTATTAATAAATAAGAAATTAAAAAGTCCTTACTGATCTTAAAGGAGACATCAACATAGCACAGTATTAGTTGCTTACCTCAACACACTACTCACAGTAAGAAACAAATAATTCTGCGAGAGGAAAGCTTAATGCAGGAATCAGTGCTGTAGGTCTCTCTCTTTCTCCCTGTATCTCCCTTTTTCTCTCAATTTCTCTCTGTCTCTATACAATAAATAATAAACTAATAATTTTTTAAAAAAAACTACAAAAGGGCAGGATGATTTTAGAAGTAAACACCAAATTAATGTAACTCAAGTTACTAATATGATTTAAAAGCATGAGAAAAGCAAAAAAATATATATAGGAAAGATTAAAAAGTACTTGAGAGAAAATAACATCATTTAAAATGGTATAGAGGGTTATGCATGCATATAAAAGTTATATATAAAATTATTATATATAATTTATGTCTGAGTATTAAATATAAATTATCTAAAGTGGTCTTTCTACATTATTTTTGATTTATTAACCGATAACTTTGTTTAAAGAGCGTATTTATTCATTAATTTATTTTCTATAGAGTCACAGAGAAATGGAGAGGGGAGGGGCACATAGACATTTATAGCACTGCTCACAAAATCTCCCTGCATATGGAGACTGAGGGTTTGATCCTGGAATCTTGAGTATGGTGATGTATGTGCTCAACCAGGTGTACCACCACTTGTCCTCCAAGAGAATATTTTTAAAACTATTCTTGTCTCTAAATTCTATGCTTGAACAGCATCTATCAATTTCTTTTCATGTTTCATACTGTAAAATTGCCTCATAACTCTATAAAGCTTGCAGTTCCAGCTTTACTTTGCATAGCCTTGTTGAGAGTTAAATGTTCTTTGTTTCTTATTCTGTGGCACCCTTTTCAGTAACTCTCCTAAGGCAAGACTGATGATGACAAAGTTCTAAAATATTTTCATGCCTGGCACTGAATTGACTTCTTCATTTTTTAAATGATAGTCTTGCAGGGTGAAGTATGTGCAACTAGTAGTTGTTTATTTTTTAATATTTACTTATTTATTCCCTTTTTGTTGCCCTTCTTGTTTTATTGGTGTAGTTCTTATTGTTGCCTGTCTTTGTTGTTGGATAGACAGAGAGAAATGGAGAGGAGGGAAAGACAGAGAGGGAGAGAGAAAGACACCTGCAGACCTGCTTCACAGCTTGTGAAGTGACCCCCCTGCAGGTGGGGTACCAAGGGCTCCAACCGGGATCCTTATGGTGGTCTTTGCACTTTGCACTACGTGAGCTTAACCCGCTGCACTACCGCCCAACTCCCTAGTTGTTGTATTTTAACACTTTAAATATATTATCACTTTACTCTCTCCTGGACTCCATGGTTTCAACAGGAAAGTTTAATTCAAGTTTGACTATGTTGCCTTCATAATTCACTTTCTTCTATTGTCTATCAGCTTATAAAATGCTTTTCTATGACCTTGACTTTTGATAATTTCACAATGTGTGTTGGTATAGATCTAGTTGGGTTTAAAAATTCAGGAGTTTGCTCTTCTTTCTAAACATCTACATTTGACTATAACCCAGGTTTGGAAGATTTTCAACTATTATTTATTTGAATAAGATTTCTGATCCTTTTTTCTTCCCTCTTTCTGGAACTCTTATATTTCTGATATTTTTTTTTTCAGATGGAATCTTCAATCCCTTAGGGTATTCCCCCAATTTTACTAAACCTTTTTATTTGAAGGGTAAGAGTATGCTCATTTTTTCCATCTATCCCTGGTGTTCTCTATTCTACATGGATAAGTCTCATTATTAGTTATTGACTTGCTATGTGAGACTGGAATGTGTTAAAATTGTTCTTCACATCCTATAACTCTGTTTTCAAGTTTTCCATTCTCATATCAAGTAAATGTTTGAAGTCATGGGTTAATTTTCTGATGGCTCCTCTGAATCATCATGAAGTTTTGAATACTTGTTTTAACTTTCCAAAACCATAATTTTCTTAGTTTACCCATCTATTTTGAAAGTTGTTACTGGCTAGCAAGTAGAACTGTGTTCTGTTTATATGTGAGTTGTAGGGGGAAGGAAGTAGTTACGAAGAAGTGATGTAGCATTATGGCACCTGATGTCCCTTAAACAGAATCCTTGTCTAGAGGTTGTAGTTGGGGGGCTGGGAGGGGGATATATCCCAGAACTTCTTCTTTTCCCAAACTGATTCCTAAAGGTATAAATTATGCTTCAAAGTCAAAGTCACTTTTTATTCCTGCAAAGGAATCTGATTCCATTCGCCCAGGTCTTTGTGATAGCTATGACACCTTAGATTTTGGTTGGACACTTTGGGCTACAATGTTTAGTTCCCTGTTTCCCTGGACACTCAAAAGCTTATGTTTTCTCTAGTTATAAACTATAGAATCCAAATTCCTTGTTTTTTTTTTTAAATTTGTTTATTTAAGAAAGGAGACATTAACAAAACTGTACGATAGGAGAGGTACAACTCCACACAATTCCTACCACCCGGTCTCCATATCCCATCCCCTCCCCTGATAGCTTTCCCATTCTCTACCCCTCTGGGAGAATGGACCCAGGGTTGTTGTGGGTTGCAGAAGGTGGGAGTTCTGGCTTCTGTAATTGCTTCCCCACTGAACATGGGCATTGACTGGTCGATCCATACTCCAAGCCTGCCTCTCTCTTTCCCTAGTAGGGTGGGTCTCTGGGGAAGTGGAGCTCCAGGACACATTGGTGGGGTTATCAGTCCAGGGAAGACTGGTCGGCATCATGCTGGTATCGGGAACCTGGTGGTTGAAAAGAGAGTTAACATACAAAGCCAAACAAATTATTGAACAATCATGGACCTAAAGGCTGGAATAGTGCAGATGAAGCATGCTTCTCTCAGTTCGTATCAAATAATATTGCACCTGCTGATCGCAACCTAATCAATGCAATGAGTGCCACCCCAGCATGCTTCACTTCAGACTGTGTCCAGAGACTTCAGATGTGGAATGACAACCCTTCAGCTTCATCACTCGGGTGAGACCTTTCCTTTCATAGTATTCTCTAATTCCATTCCAGGTGGTTCACTCCCCAATAAAGTCCCCAAATCTAGATATAGACTAGGTGCCCTGAGATAGAGCACATGTTCACACGTGTCCATAAACCAGGGAAAATATATACCTGAAAGCAGAAGTACACAAAAGTCTGCAGAGAGTACCCTCCCCAACACTTCATCAGCACTATTCCAGCCTTTAGGTCCATGACTGTTCAACAATTTGTTTGGCTTTGTATGTTAACAAATTCCTTGTTTTAAAGTACTAGGTTCTTTAATAGTTCTACATTGACCCTTTAAATCCACCATGTGAATTTGAAGTTATTTTAGATATGATGTCTACCTGTGACTGTGATACAGTGATCATTCCTACCTGAGACTGTCTCTCCCTCCCCTCATGTTCCCACTGTCCACTAGCAGACACCAGCCTTCAGTCCATGATGTTTTTATATTTTCCAGAAATCCCATTTGTTCTTAAATTAAATTAATTGAAGGTACTTTGTTTCAATGCTTGTTTTGTTGCTGTAGAATTCTTGAGACTACTACACTACTATATATATATATATATCAGAGCACTGCCCATATCTGGCTTATAGTGATGCTGAAGATTGAACCTGAGAGCCCATACACTCAGGCATGAGTCTTTCTTTTTAAATTTTATTTAATTTATTTGTTTACTTATTTTTTTTAATACCAGAGCAGTGCTCAGCTCTGACTTTTGATGGTGCAGAGGACTGGGACTTTGCAGCCTTAGTCATGAAAGTTTATTTGCATAACCATTATGCTATCTCCCCACTACCTTTTCTTTTGTATTATATAAATAGATATATAGATATATAGATATATGGATACATGGATACATGGATACATGGATACATGGATACATGGATACATAGATACATAGATACATAGATATATAGATATATAGATATATAGATATATGGATATATAGATACATAGATATAGGTAGATATATTATTGGATAGAGACAGAGAGAAATTGAAGGGGTGGGGGGAGATAGAGAGGGTGAGAGATAGAGAGACACCTGCATCCCTGCTTCACCATTCGTGAAGCTTTCCCCCTGCAGGTGGGGACTAGGGGCTTGAACCTGAGTCCTTGTGCACTATAATGTGTGTGTTTAATCAGGTGAGCCATCACCTGGCCCCCATTTTTTGCATAACCATTATGCTGTCTCCCCAGTCCATTCCAATAGTTTTTGAGTTCTCTAAATATAAGATCATGTCACCTGTAAATAATAATAAATTGACTTCTTTCTTGTCAGTATGAGTTCCTTTGATATCTCTTATGTGTCTGATCGTATTGGTGAGAATTTCTAAGACTATGTTTAATAGTATTTATGATAGCAGTCATTCTTGCTTGGTTCCTGAGTTTATGGGGAAATTGTTTTTCCCCACTGAGCATGATATTGGTTATAAGCTTATCACATATAAACTTATGTTATATAAGTTTATTATGCCAATGATATTTTTATAATACTAACTCATTAAATTGTATGCTTGATTCCTTTATCAAAAATAAAGTTCTTGTTTTTCAAGTATCAATTGGCCTGACTGGGTGATTTTTATTTCTCTTTTTCTTGATCAGTTACATTACATTGATTGTTGAATCTTTGAATACTGAATATTTGGCATACATTTTAGGAAGCATTGCCCTGATGTTGACTTTTGTCTCCATTTGGTATTTTCTCTGAATGTCTGTCTCTATCTGTATTTGTTACTTTCATAGGAATATGGACTATATGGGAGTAGGATCCGTACTGACCTCATTTTAATGACTATTATCAAATAGTAAAGCTTGTTATTGATATCAGCAATAGCCCAATTAAAATTAGGGCCAAATTTGAAACTACTGGAGTTTAGGATGTCAATGCTCAAATTTGGGGAAAGGTACAATTCAAGCCATAACAGAAATCTACACATTTGATAACTGGTTCTAGAAAGAATTGGTTCATAAGGCTTTATACAGCTGAATATCTAAGAAAGAGATATAAATAAAAGGAAAACAATGGGCCTTTAAAATACTACTCATCAGAACTATGGTAGTATAGTAACTATACAAATATAATTGGCATTGTTGTGAAAAAACAATTATATGAAAAAACAATTATATTGTGCAAATACACATTTTAATAACCTCTGAGAGTCAAGTAAGATATCATATATAATGTCACTTTGCAAGCTGTGTGTTATTCAAATTAAGACATTAATTTTATTTTCATTACTATGTCTTTATATGTATACTTAGCTTGTTTTATTGAACATTTCTCTTTTGTATGGCCCATTTGTTTTTACTACATTTATATCCTGAAATAGTACCTTATATTATCTATTTCCTTCTAGAAGATAAAGCCCCTTTATTTTTCTTCTGTTCTTACGTATTTCCACGTATTCTCCATTAAATGCAAAATAAAGTCCTTACACAGATTCAAATAGCCAATTCCTTCTGAAGAGCTCAGCAACAAAATGAAATTTACTTGTCAACATAATCAGTACATTTACTACAAACCACATGCTGGCCAATTAGTAGTTGAGACCATATCTTGGATGCGTCAGCTGGGCTTGAATGGTTTTCCTATTGACTTCTGACTATTTTGGTTACTAGTATGAATTTTTTTTCTTCATAACTTCTTCATAGACTGAGATTTATTCAGTGCCCTTCTACTAGTTTCTTTGGTTATTTTTTTTTCTTTTCAGAAAATAAAATTAAATGAAAAACAATGTGATTTTTGAGTCTTTGCATTTAACTCAAAACCCAGATACTAAAGTACTCCTTTGATTTATTGAAAATAAAACTGTACCCACTGTAGGCATTAGAATTTCACTGTTTCTTGACTCTCTTTTTCTTTCTTCATTAAAATCAAGGTTGGCTTCACTTTAATAAATCAAGCATGGCCATATGTCCAAAATATGCTAGGCACCAATCACTTACCTTATACTTTTCTGGGAACTGTAGAGAAAAGGATGTTATTTAAAAAGTTTGGGATTTGGTGGATGTATTGTTTATTGTTTAATTAATGGTCAAGCACTCAAAGTTCTGATATGCAGTGCTTTGCAATTTTGTTGAGGTGGAGACAACCAGTACAGAGTTGGGCTGTAAGTGCAAGCTTTCCTTTACAGGGGCTGGAGTTAATTGTTCAGTGCCCATGACACAGAGACTTGATTGTTTTCATTTTTGCTGTAGCCTTGACTCTAATAAATTTTTAATTTTTTGAATTTTATAGAGGAAATAATGTACTGTAATGGTTACTACTGAAAATCTTAAAGTATATCTCTCAAAAACGCCAAATTTCATATATCATGTAAAGTATTAATAAAAGCTAATAATCTAGATGATGAGTTTAAAGGAAATAGCTCAATATGTTCAGCCTTTAACAGAATGTTTCCTCCCCAGACTTTCAGAATCTATAGCTCATTACCAGCCAAACACAAATTATTTAATCAAATAGCTATGTAAGAGATGCCACACTTGGAAAGTGACTGAAGACAAGTATAAGACCAGACCACTATCTGCAAGGAGTTTATAACTGAGCTAGGAAAATGAAACAGGTTTCTTTTCATGGCACCAGCACAAATCAAGAATGCAGAGGATGATAAGTTACAAATGAATAGGTCCCCATGTGCCTTATTCATTACCAGTAGTCTTTACAGCCAGACTCTACATCTAATCACCACCACCACAAAAAACACCTTTTTCCCCCTAGAGTTAGAATGAGGAGCCTCTAAATAGGCCACCTGACAGAGTGGACTTATCAGCTGAGAAACAGGGGTGACAAGGACATAGGCAGCCTTTGCAATTTGAAATGTGAATTTCTTTTCTAAAAGTCTTTCATTAACAAAATTTTGTGCATTGAAAGGGCACAAATGTGCAATGACAGGACTCACCTATTTCTTTTCCTTCTGGGTCAGATAGTGTTTAAGAGCTTTAAATTTCTAGCAATCTTGAAGTTGTTCAAACTAGGCAAGGGAAGAGATTAAAATCACCCTCTGTGATAACGGAAAGTGCTGTTACCACTGCAGCCTCAGTTGAGCCAGCAGAAGCAAATGTATTTTCTCCATTTAAAAGGATTTCTTTTGTCACCCCTTTTCTGGCATTTGGTTGTGGTGTGGCTTGGTTTGACTGATTAATTTTAGTTCTTCTGCTTCACACAAGATAGACAGTGATGAATTGATATATTAAAGATGTGATTAATGGTTACTTTCTATTCAGTGTAATTATCAGGTGATGGTTTCAATGAAAAATGTTAGAAAATGAAACTTTTCACTCCAGATAACTATCCACCCTGTCTGGAGAGAAAAATGGCTCTCTATTTTCAACATATTACTGTAGAGCAAGGCCACAAGAGAAAAGGCATTTTGGTTTTGTGAGTTCTGAAGAATAAGATGGATTTAGAGAAGTGTTTGTCTGCAAAGAAATTCTTAGAAAAGTATCTGGATAAAAAAAAACTTTTAATTTTATTTTAATCTTGGATTATTTTATCAGCTCCTTCCAATCTGACCTTTCTAATCACTTCTGCACTTAATACATTTTAGTCATTGTTTTGGGCTAATATATATATTAATAAATCCTATGTAGTTGCCCTAACACCTTAGTGATATTGACATTACCATGACAGAAACACAATGCTATCAATATAGCTTTAAGGTTTTCTGATAAAAGACAGATTTTCCTTTTTGAAGGTTTTGTTGTTGTTGTTATTATTATTGATAGTTTTATTTTGTTATAATATATTGATTTTATTGGTTTTTTGCCTCGGGGGCTATCACTGGGACTCAGTGCCAGCATTAGGAATTCACTGCTCTTGGTGGCCTTTTTTTCCATTTTGTTGTATATGACAGAGAAAAACTTGAGAAGGGATAGGAATGGAGGGAAGGGGAGAGTGAGGTAGGTAGAGAAGGAGAGGGAAAGATAGATGCCTACAGACCCACTTTTCCACTTGTGAAGTGTTTGGGAGCAGCAGAGCTCCAACCTTGATCCTTGAGCATGTCTGTTCACTTTGGACAGTCCCCCTTATTTTATTTTAATGAGAAAGACAGCAAGACCAGATACTGCTTACTTTTAGCTTATGATGGTACTGGGAATTGAGTCTGGGACTTTGTAGTCATGAAAGTCTTCTTCATAATCATTTTGCTAGCTCCCTAGTCCTGTTGAGCATTTTCAACTCTAGTATTCTACTCTTTTACAACTGAACACCTCATTGACATCTTATGTGGCCTACTACTGAGTCTAGTCCTATTCTGCCTTTTTGTTCCCACTTGAAGGGAAAATTTGTGGATAATGTTAAAATTAACTGAGATATGTTTAGACTTCTTCAATAAAAATATTGAATATGTATATTGCCAGGATCTAAGCCCTGTTAACTGAGAGGGAAGAAAAAAAAGAATTCGTGTATTATTTAGAGCATTTCTAGAAATTATTTGGCTCTTTAGAATATATGCATTTCATTGTTTTGGAACAATAAACCCTCAGCTACTAATTGGATAACATATGTATAACCCTCCAAATTCCTTGTTTACATTAGGAATCACTTTTAGTATTATGTTTTCTATGAATTTTGATGAATGTATATTATGTACCCACTGTTATAGTATCACATGTTATCTGTAGATATTTTTATTGCAACTTAAAATAATTTTAAAAGGGAGAGTATCATTGGTTATTTATATTTGGTGTTGCAACATGTGCAATTTCATAAACCTGGGTGATTAATTTTTTCATATAGAGATGGGGGAAGGTGTGTGTGTGTGTGTGTGTGTGTGTGTGTGCTTATGGCAACCAGAGCTTGCCCAAGAGATGTGCTATTGTGGTATTCCTGGACTAAACCTGAACCACATGCATGGCAAGGTAAACACTGTCCTAGGTTAACTATCTTTCTGCCCCACAATATCACTGTTTTATAAATCTTCTATATACACTTTATATCCTGAACATTCTCTTAGACCTTGTCTATTGCTGATCTTTTCAGTGTCAATGTAGTTTTGTCTTTTCCAGATTGGTTTATTATTAGAATCATATTGTGTGTGGGTTTTTCAGATTTGCTGCTTTTATTTTTAAATTTGAGTGTAATTTCCCCATACCTCTCCATTACATGATCATTTGTGTCTTATTAGCGTTTAGTAATATCCCACTATAAAGATGTACAACATATTCTTTATTAATTCATACTCTGAAGGTCGTCTTGATTGGCACAGATGTTGAGCAATCATAAAGAAAGTTACTGTAGGGGTTCCCAGAAGATGGTGGACTGAGAAGCTGCTAGTGGCTTGAGCTCTGACCACATCTTCTGGAAACGGTAGGATTTTCTGCCTTTAGTAGCCCAGTCAATAAGGGGTCCTAGTGGTGACACCAAGGAGGTGAATATAACTTAATTTGGGTTAAGAAATAGAGTAGAAAAAATGGAGAAAAATTTTTTTCCTTTTAATTATTAAGCACACCTCCCCCCCTTTCCCCCCCATAACCAATCATGGGGACCAGCTCCTAGCAGGCTCCCCTGCTGAGCTTCTGTCTTTACCAAATTCCTGTCCCACCAGGGAGTATCATTCATTCTAAGTCTATACCCTTCTGAAACCTCTGGCCTTTTTTCTTTCTAAGTAGCCAACCCCCCCACCTCACCCCGCATAGCTAATTAAATAATTAAAAATAAATAAATAAAAGAAACACTTTCCTTTCACCGCTTTTTTATGACTGTTCTTTTTCTTATCTTTTTCTTTTTTCTCTCTTTCTTTTTTTTTTCTTTTTCTCATTCTTGTCATCCTTTCTTCCTTAATCCTACAGCTTCCAAGCCACAGGCCCCATCCCCCACACAACCAAACAGTGTGCTCTTTTGAATTCACTGATACACATTTGGGAATTACTTTGGGGAAGAATTCTGACTCAGTGTGGACTCTCACTGCGAGTGTCTCTGCTCAACTTCCCTTCCTCCTTAAGCCACCCCTAGAATATACAGTGGATAGTAGATTTGCATAACTGTCTATTTCAGCTATCCTTGTCTAGTCCTGAGGTTTTTTGGGTTTTTTTTCTCATTCTTAACAATCAACTGCCTCTGATCACGAGGTTTGAGGTAATCTGGACAGGTTTTTATTTTTTTTTTACCCTGCTCTATTTTATAAAAAGGCATATATATTTTATATAAAGGCATTTATATATTTTATATAAAGGCATATATCTTCCTCCCCTTTAGGTTGATCAGAATTAACACTTAGGGTATCTTTCATTGCTAGGATAGTGGGAATCTTATCTATAGTGGGAAGAACTTGTCTACTTACTCCTAACTCCTCTACAGACTCTCCCATCCCTCCTCCTCCTAGCTAATTAAAAAAATTAAATTAAATTAAAAATAAAGTAATCAAAAAATAAACCTTTACTTTCAGTGCTCTTTAATTTCAGCTCTTTTTCTTATCTTTTCCCTTTTCTCTCACTTGTCTCTTTTTTCTTTTTCTTTTTTTTTTATCTTGTCATACTTCTTCCTTCTGCTTTGCCTTTCTGAATTTGTGAATTATTTTGGGGAAGAAATCTGACTCAGAGTGGACTCTCTATGTGTGTATCTCTGCTCTAGTTCCCTTTCCCCTCTTATTACCGCTAGAATATACAGTGGATAGTAGATTTGCATAACTGTCTATTCTTGCTATCCCTTCTTTCTTTTCTCTTTCTTCTTCACTGGGATTTGGTTACTATTTTTTCATGGACTAGAGAAATTGTTTGGCTAACAGATAGTGATTAAACTGCTTCAATACTTGCTTCAATTGCTTCTGTAATTCCTGAGGTTGGTGAGTGCAATTGTCATAAAGGTATTTAGTACAGTGTTGCTTGTACTCAAGACACAACAGCTGAGGAACAACAGAGCATAAAAAAAGAAACACATAAATAAAAAAAATGGGTAGATCAAAAACAAATAAAACTGCTACTCCAATGAATGAAGACAAGAGCCCAGAAGAAACTACAAATCAGCCAGAAGTAACCATAGATAAGAAAAGTATGCAAGCAATAATAAACTTATTAATCACAGAAATGAAAACAACATTGGAGGAAAGGAATGGCAGTATTAGGGAAACAACAGTTGAGACCCCCAAGGAAAATACTGATTATCTTGAAGCAATTACAGAACTGAAAGCTGAAATAGCTGTAATGAAGAAAGAAGCTGAGGCAAGGGAAAGCAGACTAACAGAAGCAGAAAACAGAATTAGTCATACAGAGGATGAGTTAGAGAAAATGAAGAAAGAAGTGAAAGAGCTTAAAAAGAGATTGAGAGACACTGAAAACAACAAAAGAGACATATGGGATGATCTCAAAAGAAGTAACATTTGTATAATTGGCCTGCCAGAGGAAGAAAGAGAGGAAGGGGAAGCAAACATTCTAGAGGGAATAATAGAAAAAAACTTTGCAGACCTGAATAACAGAAAGGACATCAAGATTCAAGACGCCCAGAGAGTACCAATCAGAATCAACCCAGACCTGAAGACACCAAGACACATCATAGTCACAATGAGAAGGAATAAGGATAAAGAAAGGATCCTAAAGGCTGCAAGAGAGAAACAAAAAGTCACATACAAGGGAAAACCCATAAGATTATCTGCAGACTTCTCCACTCAAACTCTAAAAGCCAGGAGGGAATAGCAAGATATCTATGGATCCCTGAATGAAAAAGGGTTTCAACCAAGGAAAATATATCCTGATAGACTTTCATTCAAACGAGATGGAGGGATCATAACCTTTTAGACAAACAACAGTTAAAGGAGGCAACCATCACCAAGCCAGCCCTGAAAGAGGTTCTAAAAGACCTCTTATAAACAAGAACATCACTATAATACTGGCAATATATCAGAGCAAACAAAAATTTTTTTTCTGAACAATGGGACTACAATACATTAAATCGATAATATCAATAAACGTCAATGGCTTAAACTCACCCATCAAAAGGCACAGAGTTGGGGGATGGATCAGAAAACATAATCTAACCATATGCTGCTTGCAAGAATCCCATCTATCACAACAAGATAAACACAGACTTAAAGTGAAAGGATGGAAAACTCTCATATAGGCTAACGGACCACAAAAAAGGGCAGGAACAGCCATCCTCATCTCAGACACTATAGATTTTAAATTAAATAAATTAAGAAAAGATAGGCAAGGACATTACATAATGATTAAAGGATCAATCAACCAAGAAGACTTAACAATTATTAACATCTATGCACCCAATGAGGGACCATCAAGCACTTACTGAAAGAATTTCAAAATACATGAATCCTAATACAATAATAGTGGGAGACTTTAATACCCCACTCTCACACTTAGACAGATCAACAAAGCAGAGAACCAACAAAGATACAAGAGAATTGAATGAAGAGATTGACAGACCTGACCTCTTGGACATTTTCAGAGTCCTTCACCCAAAAAAAAATTGGAATACACCTTCTTTTCAAATCCACATAACACATACTCAAGGATAGACCACATGTTAGGCCATAAAGACAGCATCAATAAATTCAAGAACATTGAAATCATCCCAAGTATCTTCTCAGACCACAGTGGAGTAAAACTAACATTTACAACAAACAGACAACTATTAAAAGTCACAGAATTTGGAAACTAAACAACATACTCCTTAAGAACCACTGGGTCAGATATTCACTCAAGCAGGAAATTCAAATGTTCCTGGAAACAAATGAAAATGAAGACACAACCTATCAAAATATTTGGGACACAGCTAAAGCAGTACTGAGAGGGAAACTTATAGCCATACAATCACATATTAAACACCAAGAAGAAGCTCAAATGAACGACCTTACTGCACACCTCAAGGATAAAGAGGAAGAGGAACAATGGAACCCGAAAGCAAGCAGAAGGACAGAAATCACTAAAGTTCGAGCAGACTTCTTCTTCTAGCATTTGCCCTTCTTCCGAAGCCAGTCAACAGCGTCAGGTTGAAAGCTGTCAGGAGCTGCTTGTTGCTGGCTTTGAAAGTGACAGGGATCCATGTGGATTCAGTCGGCTAGGAAGGATCGTCAGTTTCCCCAATGAATGGGTACTCACGGGATGCACCACGAGAAGGTCGATCCAATGCATCCCGTTCGAGCAGAAATACACAACATCGAAAATAAAAGAGCCATACAAAAGATCAATGAAGCTAAATATTGGTTCTTTGATAGATTAAACAAAATTGACAAACCCCTAGCCAGAATCACCAAACAAAAGAGAGAGAAGACTCAAATTAATAGAATTGTAAATGATGGAGGAGATGTCACACCTGACACCACAGAAATGCAGAGAATCCTGAGAAACTTTTATAAAGAACTATACGCCACCAAGCTAGAGAATCTGGAAGAAATGGAACAATTCCTAGAAGCATATACCCTTCCAAAACTGAACCAAGAAGAACTGCAAAATCTACATGCACCAATCACAGACAAAGAAATTGAAACCATTATTAAGAACCTCCCCAACAACAAAAGTCCTGGACCAGATGGCTCACAAATGAATTGTACAAAACTTTCAGGAAACAGTACCCATACTTCTTAAGCTTTTCCATAAGATTGAAGAAACAGGAATACTCCTTTCCACCTTCTATGAAGCCAACATCACCCTGATACCAAAAGCTGATAGGAACAGAACAAAAAAGGAAAACTATAGACCAATATCACTGATGAACATAGATGCCAAAATATTAAACAAGATCTTGGCCAACTGGATACAGCAACATATCAAAAAGATTGTTCATCACGACCAAGTGGAATTCATCCCAGGAACGCAAGGCTGGTTCAACATCTGTAAGTCAATCAATGTCATTCACCACATCAATAAAATCAAAGCCAAAAACCACATGATTATCTCAATAGATGCAGAGAAAGCCTTTGACAAAATCCAACACCCATTCATGCTCAAAACTCTACAAAAAATGGGAATAGATGGGAAATTCCTGAAAATAGTGGAGTCTATATATAGCAAACCTACAGCCAACATCATACTCAATGGACAGAAGCTGAAAGGATTCCCCCTCAGATCGGGGACTAGACAGGGCTGTCCTCTGTCACCATTACTCTTCAACATAGTATTGGAAGTTCTTGCCATAGCAATCAGGCAAGAGAAAGGAATCAAAGGAATACAGATTGAAAGGAAAGAGGTCAAGTTCTCACTATTTGCAGATGATATGATAGTATACATAGAAAAACCTAAACAATCCAGCAGAAAATTACTGGAAGTTATTAGGCAATATAGCAAGGTATCAGGCTACAAAATCAATGTACAAAAAGCAGTGGCATTTCTTTATGCAAACACTAAATCTGAAGAAAAAGACATCCAGAAATCACTCCCCTTTACTGTTTCAGCAAAATCAACCAAATACCTAGGAATAAAGTTGGACAAAGATGTGAAAGACTTATATACTGAAAATTATGAGTCGCTACTCAAGGAAATAGAAACTGATACCAAAAAATGGAAAGATATCCCATGCTCATGGATTGGAAGAATAAATATCATCAAAATGAATATTCTCCCCAGAGCAATATACAAATTTAATGCAATACCCATCAAAGTTCCACCAAGCTTCTTTAAGAGAATAGAACAAACACTACAATCATTTATGTGGAACCTGAAAACACCTAGAATTGCCATAACCATCTTAAGGAAAAGAAACAGAAATGGAGGCATCACACTCCCAGACCTTAAACTATATTATAGAGCCAACATCATCAAAACAGCATGGTACTGGAACAAAAATAGGCACACAGACCAGTGGAACAGAATTGAAAGCCCAAAAATAAATTCACACTCCTATGGACATCTAATCTTTGATAAGGGGGCCCAAAGGATTAAATGGAAAAAGGAGGAGGCTCTCTTCAATACATGGTGCTGGGAAAACTGGGTTGTAACATGCAGAAGAATGAAATTGAACCACTTCATCTCACCAGAAACAAAAATCAACTCCAAATGGATCAAAGACCTAGATGTCAGACCAGAAACAATCAAATACTTAGAGGAAAACATTGGTAAAACACTTTCCCACATACACCTCAAGGACATCTTTGATGAATCAAACCCAATTGCAAGGAAGACTAAAGCAGAAACAAACCAATGGGACTATATCAAATTGAAAAGCTTCTGCACATCCAAAGAAACTATTAAACAAACAAAGAGACCCCTCACAGAATGGGAGAAGATCTTCACATGCCATACATCAGACAAGAAACTAATCACCAAAATATATAAAGAGCTCAGCAAACTTAGCACCAAAAAAGCAAATGACCCCATCCAAAAATGGGCAGAGGATATGAACAAAACATTCACTACAGAGGAGATCCAAAAGGCTAACAAACATATGAAAAACTGCTCTAGGTCACTGATTGTCAGACAAATGCAAATTAAGACAACACTAAGATACCACCTCACTCCTGTAAGAATGGCATACATCAAAAAGGACAGCAGCAACAAATGCTGGAGAGGTTGTGGGGACAGAGGAACCCTTTTGCATTGCTGGTGGGAATGTAAATTGGTACAGCTTCTGTGGATAGCAGTCTGGAAAACTCTCAGAAGGCTAGACATGGACCTTCCATATGATCCAGTAATTCCTCTCCTGGGGTTATACCCCAAGGACTCCATAACACCCAACCAAAAAGAGGTGTGTACTCCTATGTTCATAGCAGCACAATTCACCACTTATAAAGCTTTCCTCCTGCATATGGGGACTAGGGGCTTGAACCCATGTCCTTGTGCATTATAACATATGTGCTCATCCAGGTGCACCACCCCTTCCCTGATGATTTCTTATGTGATTTCATGATTATATACCATTAGTGCATCTTCTTTGATGAAGTGATTGCTTAGAATTTTACCCATTTTTAATGTTTGTTTTATTTTTGTTAGATTTTTGTTGTTTTTGACGGGCTATGTTGTTTTCGACGGGCTATGTTGTTTTCGCCGGGCTAGCTTCACGGGCGGGTAACAGATGACCAGGGACTCACGGTTGGGTTGTAGGCAGTATCTCTTTATTCATGCAGGACGCAGCACAATCTAAGACGAGCTAAGTTAAACTCAAAGTACAGTACTCTAAAACTCACAATGCTGTCTTTATATATACTTCCCAAGTAGGGTGGAAACAGGATGTGACATAGAGAGGGTGGAGAGAAAAGTGACTGGTGAAAATCAGAGTGTGACAAAGAGGGGGCAGATTAGGCAAGAATCCTATCACTGAACCACAAATGCCCTGGAGGGAGGATGGAACTTGTTAACAGTGGTTATGTAAATAAAATAGTGTTAAGCAGGGGGGATTTAAACCAAATGAAACAGAAGGGTTCTCATGCATACCAACAAGATTTTAATATCCAATTTTTATGGCTTAGATAGTTTTTTAAATTTCTTTATTGGGGAATTAATGTTTTATATTCAACAGTAAATACAATGGTTTGTACATGCATGACATTTTCCAGTTTTCCATATAATAATACAACCCCCACTAGGTCCTCTGTCATCCTTCTTGGATCTGTTTTGGTCCAGTTCAGGTTATATTTGTGTTTTCTTTTCTAATCTTGTTTCTAAACTTCTGCCTGAGAGTGAGATCATCCCATATTGATCCTGCTGTTTCTGACTTATTTCATTTAACATGAATTTTTCATGGTCTATCCAAGTTCAGGTGAAAATGCTGAAGTCACCATTTTTTATAGCTGAGTAGTATTCCATTGTGTATATATACCACAACTTGCTCAGCCACTCATCTGTTGTTGGACACCTGGGTTGTTTTCAGATTTGGCTATACAAATTGTGCTGCCAAGAACATATGTGTACACAGTTCTTTTTGGATGTGTGTGTTGGGTTCCTTAGGCTATATCCCCAGGAGAGGAATTGCAGGATCATAGGGTAGGTCCATTTCTACCCTTCTGAGAGTTCTCCAGACTGTTCTCCACAGAGGTGGACCAACTTACTTTCTGACCAGCAGTGTAGGAGGGTTACTTTGACCCCACAACCTCTCCAGCATTTGCTAGTGCTACCTTTTCTGATGTTTGACATTCTCGCAGGAGTGAAGTGGTATCTCATTGTTGTCTTTATCTGCATTTCTCTGACAGAGAATTGGAGCATTTTTTCATGTGTTTCTTGGCCTTTTAGATCTCTTCTGTGTTGAATATTCTGCCCATGTCCTCCCCCCATTTTTGGATGGGGTTATTTGTTGTCTTTTTGTTGAGATTTGCAAATTCTTTATATATTCTGGTTATTATCCTTTTGTCTGATGTATGGCATGTAAATATCTCCCATTCTGTGAGGGATCTCTTGGTTTGGGTAGTAGTTTCTTTAGCTGTGCAGAAGCTTTTTAATTTTATTTAGTCCCATAGGTTTATGCTTGCCTTAGTATTCTTTGTAACTGGTTTCATTTCACTGAAGGTGTCTTTGTAGTTTATGCAGAAAAGAGTTCAGCCAATATTTTCCTCTAAGTATCTGATAGTTTGTGGTCTAACATCCAATCCCTTGATCCACTTGGAATTTACTTTTGTATTTGGTGAAATATAGTGGTTCAGTTTCATTCTTCTACATGTTTCAACCCATTTTTTCCAACACCATTTGTTGAAGAGACTTTGCTTTCCCATTTAATAGTCTGGGCACCTGTGTCAAAGATTAGATGTCCGTACGTGTGGGGGCTTACTTCTGTGCTCTCAATTCTATTCCTCTGGTCGGTGCATCTATTCATGTTCCAGTACCAAGCAGTTTTGACACAATGACCCTATAATACAATTTGAGATCTGGTGCCATATAGTTGTTCATAGAAGCCTCGCATGATGTGTTGAATTTCTGTGGTGTCTGATGTGATATCTCCTCTTTAGTTTAGTATCTAATTTATTTGGGTCTTCTCCCTTTTTTGTTTTGTAAGTCTGGCTAACGTTTTGTCAATTTTGTTCACTCTTTTGAAGAACCAACACTTACTTTTGTTGATCTTTTGTATGGTTTTCTTATTTTCAATGTTATTTATTTCTGCCATAACTTTAATGATTTCTCTCCTTCTGGTTACTTTTGGGTTCCTTTGTTCTTCTTCTAGGTCTTTAAGAGGTGAAATCAGGTTGTTTATTTGTGCTTCTTCTTGTTTCCTAATGTGTGCTTGTATGGCTATGAACTTCCCTTTCAGTACTGCCTTAGCTGTGTCCCAAATATTTTGATAGCTTGTGTCTTCATTTTCATTGAACTCTTGAAACATTTTGATTTCTTCCTTTATTTCCTATTTGATCCAGAAGTTTTTAAGAAGTATACTGTTGAACTTCCATATTTTGGGACTATTACTAATCTTTTGTTGATTGTTAAGTTTTAGTTTTTTTCCACTGTAGTCTGAGAAGATGCTTGGGATGATTTCAATGCTCTTGAATCTCTTGATGCTCTCTTTGTGGCCTAACATATGGCCTATCCTTGAGAGTTACCCATGTGTACTAGAGTAAATTGTGTATTCCAGTTTATTGGGATAAATGACTTTGAAAATGTCCAATAGTTCTTGTTTATCTTTCTCTTCATTTAGCTTCCTTATGTCTTTATTGATTTTTATGCCTGGATGATCTGTCAAGTTAAGAAAGTGGGGCGTTGAAGTTTCCTACTATGACTGTGTTGCTGTTAATATATTGCTGTAGCTCTTTCAGTAGATGTTTGATGTATTTAGTTGGCTTCTCATTGGGTGCATAGATGTTAATAATTGTCAAGTCCTCTTGATTGATTGATCCTCTGAGCATTAAGTACTATCCATTCTTATCTTTTTTAATCTTATCTATTTTAACGTATACTATGTCAGAGATGAGAATAGCTGTTCCTGCCCCTTTTTGTGGGCCATTGGCTTGTATGATAGTTTTTCATCCTTTCACTTTATGTCTGTGTTTGTCTTGTTAAGTTAGGTGGGTTTCCTGTAGACAGCATATTGTTGGGTTGTATTTTCTGATCTATCTCCCTACTCTGTGTCTTTTAAATGGTGAATTCAGGTCACTGACATTTGTTGAAATTAAAGATTAAAGATATTTTAACGCCATTCTTGTAGAGTTTAAGAGTGTTCTGATATATGGCCTATTTATAGTGGTCTGACTGTTTATAGGAGACTTTTCAGAACTTCTTTCAGAGCAGGCTTGGTGATAGTTGATTCCTTCAACTGTTGCTTGTCTGAGAAGGTTTTGATGCCTCCATCTAGTCTGAATGACAGTCTAGCGGGATACAATATTCTTGGTTGAAAGCCTTTCTCATTGAGTACCTGACAGATATCTTGCCATTCTCTTCTGGCCTGTAGTGTTTGTGTGGAGAAGTATGCTGCTAATCGTATGGGTTTTCCTTTGTAGGTGACTCTTTGTTTTTCTCTTGCAGCCTTCAGGATCCTTTCTTTATCCTTATTCCTTTCCATTCTAAATATGATGTGTCTCGGTGTCTTTAAGTCTGGATTAATTCTGTTTGGGACCCTCTGGGATTCTTGAGTTTTTATATCTTTTATGTTGTCTAGACTAGAGAATTTTTCAGCTATCATCTTCTGAAGAATGCTTTCTTCCACACACCCCTTTATTCCTCTGGTAAACCAGTTATGCGTATATTGTTACTTTTGAAGTCATCCCATAGGACTCTGTTGTTGTTTCCATTAATTTTCAAATTACTGATCACTATTGCCTGGGTTGGCTTGTGTCTAAGTAAGGTAACTAAAGGGTTTACAGTGGTAGAAGTTAATAGTTGTTCTAATAGTATTTTATCCCTGATTTGGAGTTCATTGGCTTAAAAGCATCTTTTTGTGCTTTTTCTTCCCTGTAGGCTATGGGAGCCTGAGGGCTTTTAAACTGAGTGTGGCAGAGATAATCCAGTAGTTATGCAAAGAGACTTTCGAAGCCCCACTGCTATGCCCCCCAGGTATAGGTCTTCTCCTGAATTTCCTCAATAGATCTCTGTCCCCTGGTGTTACTCCCTGCTGCTGCTCCAGATTCTGAAGTCAGTAGCAGTGGAGACTCAAGAGTTGCACTAGGTGAGTCTCTGGGGAGTCCTCTCCTCCCTTCAGCTGTTCCCTTGTTGGTGGAACAGACTGGAGGTGGTGTCTCTGATAAACTTCCTAATTCTAGATATGTGAGTCTCAAATTGGGATCTACAGAATGACTGGAGAACTAATTATAGCTCATATGACTTGGCCCTTATCCTAGATGTTCAGATTTAGTCAATTGAGGCAAGTTCTAAGATACATTTTTAGAAGTTTCCAGGTAATGGCATCACACTTAGAGAGCCATTTCTCTAGACCAAGTAAATAAGTTTAAAATTAAGGTGCTGATAGGCCTTTTAAAAATTTCTCTGCAGGTGATTGTACTGTAGCTAAGCATTAAGATTCACTGGGAGACTGACCTTACATCATCTTCTCAGGCTTAGTGTAGAATTGAAGTAAATTTCTTCAGCTCCTTCTTTCTCTGTCTCACTCTGCTTTAACATCCAATTGTGTATCACATATATTGTTTACAATTGCCTAGTGCCTTTGTTTCTATTTTTAAAACTTTATTTTATTTGATAGGACAGAAAGAAATTGAGATGGAAGAAAGAGAAAGTCAAGCAGAGAGGCCTACAGCACAGCTTCATTGCTCATGAAGTTTGTCCCCTGTAGGTGAAGACTGAGGGCTTGAACCTGGGTCACTGCATATGGTAAAATATGCACTTAATCAAGTATACCACTGACTGGCCCCTATATGTTTCTAATCATAACTTGAATTATAGTTTATAACTTACCTTTAAAATATATTTCCTATTGTGTTTCTTATTTTATGCTTTAATTAATATGCTATTAACAGATAGACAGTGGTTCATAGGCTACAACCTTATCATGTACAATTAGTCATTCCAAAAGCCTGTTAACCAATAAGATAGAACTCACAATTTTTATATTACAATTCTACCTAATTTGGTAATTGTCCTTTTAAGGTGAAACTTTTTGTTATATCATATATTCAAACAATAACATTAAACAAAATATCATAGATTTTCACAAATTTATGAGCTGTTTATTAAGTATAGAATAGAATATACATATAATCTGATTTTAAAATGAGTTTAGGTTTACCTAACCTAAAATATAGATTGGTTTGTCTTTATAATTAAAAGTCATAACTTCTTGCAGAGACATCTGGAAACAGTTAAAATGGACTTTTTTGGAATAGCAGTTAATAGTATTTAAAGGTGGGTTTATTATGCCATAACTCTTGAGTCCTTTCATTAACAGAGGAAATTACCTACTATTTTAGATAAATTCAAAACAACAGATCTGCAAAGCTGAATAAAGTCAATTTTCTCTTCTATAAGATAACATATTTTAAAAGATGATGAGATATGAGGTAACCTCTAGATAGCACTTGGTTCCTTTTTCATTGATGTTCAGCTGTTATGAGCCACTGTTTAATATAATTCTCATTCTCCTTCTAGGCTTTTCTTTATATCACCATAAATTTTTTTGAAAGCAAATATCGTTCTGGAGTGCTCAGATATATAAAAGTCTTCTAGTGGTGAGACTTAGGGTATCTATCTGATAAAAGAAAAAATAAGAGGAAAGAACAAAAAGAGAGAGAAGAAAGAAAAGGAAGAAGGGAGGAAGGAAGGAAAAAAGAAATAAAGAAAACTGTGAAAGACTTGCTTGAATATACCTTACTTACTTTTAATAATATTAAATTGCTACCTTAGCACTCCAAGTCAGCATTCAACGAGTGCATTTGCCTCTTGTCACTTTAATTTTGCTTTTAGACAAAGACTAGAAAAATAAATATACTGTGATTTTTTTTTTTGGTTAGCAAGTAAGGATTCACAGAAAATGCCACCCCTGATTAAAAGGAATATTAATGTAGGGAACATCAAGAGGTTAATATCTTTTTCTAAGTGTTGAAAATCTTAAGTCATGTGAAACATGCTTTTTTAATGGAGGGATCACCGATGGGTATTTACAGCAATGTGTAAACAATGACATTAGTAGAATTATAGCAGAACATGTGGCATAACAGATATAGTTTGTATCCTTGCTTCCTAGATTGAAGAGTAGTTTGATTTTGTTAGGGAATAATTGGAATTCAACTGGTATGCTGCAGAGGGCTCAGGCTAGAACCATAATCTCAGAGGGAGATTTGGAAGTTTTGAGTAAGGACAATGTGGAAGAAGCAAGAAGACCCCCCAGATAATGTATTAGCATTTAAATTGTGAAGAAAAGTTGTCATTTAGAACATATATTAATTTTTTTTTGCCTCCAGTATTATTGTTGGGATTGGGTGCCTGCACCACAAATCCATTGTTCCTGGAGGCTGTTTTTGTTGTTGTCATTGTTGTTGTTGTTGTTATTGTTGTTGTTTTATCATTGTCATGGCTATTATTGTTGTTGTTATTGATGTCTTTTTTGTTGGATAGGACAGAGAGAAATCCAGAGAGGAGGGGGATACAGAGAGAAGGAGAAAAAGATAAACACTTCCAGACCTGCTTCACCACTTTGTGTGTGTGTATATATATATATATATATGTATATATATATATTTATATATACACACAATAATATGTATATATTCACATATTATTAAACTCTATTGTTCAGTAACACAATACTTCATATTCAGCAATGCAATCACATGCTTGCAGTTTTGTTACTCCTTAGCTACAATCTCTGTTTAGAAGATTATATCACAAAAATATAATCAGGGCATTAACTTCTATGAAGACTTTGGGAAAGAGGCCACATCCAAGATCATTTAGATGATTGATAGAATCTCGTTTTTTGGTGTTTTGAGCTTGAATTCACCATTTCTTCCCCTGATTCTCAGTAAATACTACCAGCTTGTAGACTTTGTATTTTGTGTCATGTATTTTCCATTTCCCCACACTCACATCAATATTCTTGCCTCTTTTCCTTATTGGATCTCCTATTCTTCTATTCTCTTGGCTCTGATCATTAAACACTGATATACAGGGCTCATGTGATTAGTACAGTTCCACTCAGATAATCTCTCAATCTTAAAGCTAACAATTTGTTGTTTAAACTTCTTATGTAAAATCCCTCTATAGCAATATTAAGTGTTAAATTGAATAATGGTGATATTCATGTGCATTTCTAGGAGTTGAACTTTGGAAATAGTTTAGAATTCTTTCACTAAACTAGAAGCTCAAATCACAAGAGAAACAGACCTGGTAATCTTTCAGATCCATATCAACAAAGCTCCAGTGTAGCATGTAAATTTATACACATATTATAGGAAAGAACACCATTTCGACATCAACACCATGTGTCCATTAGACATGAAGGTAATAAATTACCACTAGGTTTTTATCTCATCTCTATGTTCCTGTAAGTTCTGAAAACTTGTGAAACAGAGTTCACCTTCAACATTTGTAACAATTCAACTTTGATAAGACTTCAAGAGTTTCTAGTGGGCTTCCTGCCAACAGGATACGGAAATTTAGAAATGGCATCATTATTTATATTTAAAATACTTATAAGAAGTCATAAAATTTAAGCACTACTTTATGAACTTGTTTTAAAATCTTGCCCTATTTCAACACCTTGTATTTTCTATATAACATATGGGAGATCTATTATGATGCTCAGGTATGTGTTGGGGTTCAATACCCCACATCATTCCTGACACATAGCCTTATTTGAGCATGCTAATCCTGAGCCTCAGCTTTCTTTTCTATAAAACGGAAAACATAGTAGTACCAATTATATAAAACAATTCTGAATGATAAATGAAATGCAGTTTATAAAGTGCTTATAACAGACTTCAGTTAAGGGCCAGATTAGTGTTCTCTATGTTCCTATAATTTGTCTAGGTATTAAGCTATGTAGGTTTTTGACTTGATTCATTCATTTATTCATTCATTCATATGCTGCCTATTTATTCAGTTATCAAAGTTATATCTTTAAATTTATTTTTAAAATGTAGCTATTGATTTCAAAGAGAAACAAATCCCTGGACCTTGAGTTCTCACCCAACTCTATTCTCACTTAAAGAAAAGCTTAGGACACAATACAGTTCTTAGAGCTTAGGGACATTATTTTACACATTTTTTGATTCTTCTATAATTTGACATGGTAGGAAACACATAGTTAACTGATTAAAACTAAAAATACTAGAAACAGTTATTGACATTAGAAAAATAAGCAGTAGTATTTGTCAATACCTAGGCCTAATGAGAAACATACTTAAATAAGAAACATACTTATTTACTACATCAAGATTATGGGCCTAAAATACAAATCAAAATGAGACATTTCCTACAATATGTGCTTTTGTGAAGTGCCCTTAAACAAGCTCCCAAGTGTTTTAGAAGCTGTGCTATTTTAGCACAAAATGATATGCTGTTGAATTTCCTCCCTTTCCTTCTAAAACAATGTAGATCTACTTTTTCTCTCATTTAAAGACCAAATAATAAGCCCTAGATTTGATGAGTCATAAAATAAGATACTGTTTATTATTTTTTTTTGTAAAAAGGAAACACTGACAAAACCATAGGATAAGGAGGGTACAACTCCACACAGTTCCCACCACCAGAACTCTGTATCCCATCCCCTCCCTTGATAGCTTTCCTATTCTTTAACCCTCTAGGAGTATGGACCCAAGGTCTTTGTGGCATGCAGAAGGTAGAAGGACTGGTTTCTGTAATTGCTTCCCCACTGAACATGGGTGTTGAAAGGTCTATCAGTACTCCCAGCCTGCCTTTCTCTTTCCCTAGTGGGGCGGGGTTCCGGGGAACCAGAGCTCCAGGACACATTCATTCGTGGGGTCCTGTGTCCAGGGAAGTCTGGTTGAAATCATGGTAGCATCTGGAACCTGGTGGCTGAAAAGAGGGTTAACATATAAAGCCAAACAAGTTGTTGACTAATCAGGGGCCGGGTGGTGGCACACCTGGTTGAGCGCACATGCTTCAGTGCACAAGGACCCGGGTTTGAGCCCCCGGTCCCTGCCTGCAGGGGGAAAGCAGTTCTGCAGGTGTCTTTCTGTCTTTCTCCCTCTCTGGCTTCCCTCCTCATCTCAATTACTGGCTTTCTCTATCAAATAAATAAATAAATATAATAAAAATTTTGAAAAAGAAGAAAGCTTTCCTAAAAATAAAAAGCTACAAGTTGTTGACTAATTATGAATCTAAAGGCTGGAGTAGTGCAGATGAAGAGTTGGGGGGTTCTCCATTCTATAGATAGCTAGTAGGCATATTTTAGTTATATTCCAAAGGGCCCAGTTGTTTTTTTTTTTCCCCCGTGAGCCTGAAATCTGATATGCAGGTGGATCCTAGTTATTGTCTGAGGAGATGATGCCATTGATGGAAAAAGGACCAGAATGCTGGATATGGGAAGAGAGTAGCTTCCAAATATGGGAAAGGTGTATAAATATTGTTGACTGTAATCACCATGGATTTTATGTGATCTGGTTTTCAGCTTAGGAGCCTATGTGACCTCTGCATCCCTATAGATCCGACCTCACATTCTGTGGTCATCAGTAGGAACATTCCAAGCTGCTGCAATGTCAGGATCCATCTTCCTCAGGTATACTATAGCATAGAGTATGTTGTCCATCCTCCTTTCAGAGGATGGAACATTCTCTACCGTTGTTGAACCAAGTTGAGGGCAAGGTCCTATGGGGGTCCACAAAAGGGTCTGTTTTGTTGTTTGATATAGATGACTGGTAATAATGGAGAGAGGTAGGAATGGTATTTATGTACACTCCTATTAATCTGTAGTCATATAAATCACTATTTAAGTAATATGAGAGGGGGGAAATTGATTGTCTCAAACTTTTTAATACACAGACCATAGGCTGAATCTTTCATATGTTGACTCTCTTAAAAGCTTAGACCAGGGAGAACAGAAGCAACCGGTGGCACAGCTATATACAAATAATAGCAAAGGACATAAATTATTGTGATGTTGTATATGATACAGTAAATTGTAACAAAGGGGTTTTTCAAAGTTAACCCAGTTGCCAAGTAATATGATTATAGCAAAATCTATCTATTGCCTTCTTAAGCCCTAAGACAGCAGGAACCTCCTGCTTCCTCTATAGAGCTTATATTCCCCCAGTCCTGGCACCTCTCGAGTGGTGCTCACTTTCCTGCATGCTTCTTTCAATTCATACCAAGTGATATCACATCTGCTGATCCCAAACTAATCAACACAATGAGTTCCACCTCAGCATACTTTACTTCAGACTGTGTCCAGAGATGTCAGGCATGGAATGTCAACCCTTCACTCTCATTACTTGGGTGAAACCTTTCCTTTCATAGTATTCTCTAATTCCATTCCAGGTGGTTGGTTCACTTACCAACAAAGTCTCAAAACCTAGATATAGACCAGGTCCCATGAGAAAGGGCATATCTTCACATGTATCCATAAATTAGGACAATATATATACCTGAAAGGAAAAGTACACAGTAGTCTACAGTGAGTCATTATGAAGTTCCTAATGAAATAGTGTTTACTTAGACTTAGATACCCTCCTCACCTGTTTCCTATAATACTTCCTTCACTCACTCCCAAGCTATTCTTATCAAGGCAAGGACTGCAAAATCTGAATAAGGGCAAAAGACTGTCATACTTTAATGATGACTCTTTAGTCACTATCAGGCCACTCCATCAGCTGTGGCCCTATTTGGGGAGTCCTGAAATTCCCAAACAGACATGATGGGCCTAGACCTCGAAAATAAGACAATTTTAAGAGGAGACATAGACTAAATGTTACCAAAATAATTAGAGAGGTTGACAGATAAGTATTCCCTACCTTACTTCTTTCCTTCCTTCCTTCCTTCCTTCCTTCCTTCCTTCCTTCCTTCCTTCCTTCCTTCCTTATTTCCTTCCTTTTTTTCTTTCTTTCTTTTTTTCTCTCTTCCTTCTACTACAGCACCAGTCAGCTCTGGTTTATGCTGGTGTAATAAATTGGGCCTGGGAACATGGAGCCTCTGACACGAAAGTCTTTTCAGCAACTATTCTGCTTATACATTATCATTAGAATTTGTAGGGAAAGGGGAAAAATAAAGAATTTGTAGGGACCAAGCAGTGGGTAACCTGACGGATCATGTGTGTTATAATGCACAAGGACCCAGGTTAAACCCTCTGGTTCCCTTCTACAGAAAAAAAGCTTCATGATTGTTGTAGCAGTGCTGCTCCCTTTCTTTCTTTTTCCCATTCTTTCTCTCCTTTCACTCTCAATTTTTCTCCATCTCTATCAAATAGATAAATATTAAAATTAGTTTGTAGAAGATAATTAATTTTAATTTTATTAGTTATTTAATAATTATGGACAAGATTGTGGGATAAGAGTAGTACAATGCCATACAATTCTCACCACCAGAGTTCCATATCCCCTCCCCTTCATCGGATGTTTTTCTATCCTTTATCCCTCTGGGAGTATGGAACAAAGATCTTTATGAGGAGCAGAATGTGGGAAGTAATTCCTTCTGTAATTGCTTCTCTGCCGGGCATGGATATCGGCAGAGGGCATGGATATCCAGCCTTTTTCTATCTTTCCATAATGGGGTAAAGTTCTGGGGAGGTGGGATTCCAGGACTTGTTGGTGAGGTCATCTGCCCAGGGAAGTCAGGTTACATCATGGTAGCATCTGCAACTTGGTGGTTGAAAAACATTAAGAGATAAAGTAGAACAAACTGTGTAATTATCAGGAAACTAATGCACTAGGAGATGAAACTTGGGGGTTTTCATATTGGAAGTAGTTAGGATTCTATTTCAGATATATTCCAAGGGACCATGACTCCACTAATTTTTTGCCTGAGCCTAACAGCTATCATGCAGATGGGCTAGGAGTATTGTCTAGGAAGATGGTGATAAGAGTTGAGGATAGGACTAGAAAGCTGGATCTTGGCAGAGAGTCGCTTCCAAATATGAGAAAAGTATGTAAATATCATTAAAAGAAAAAATATAACCTACCTATATGACTCTGAAAAGAGAATGAATTAAGTACAGAATTATCTCAAAATGGCAAATTAGGTTGCTTTTGTAAATGTTTATGAATTTTTTATCAATATTTGAAGACTTACTACCCAGTGCTAAATGAAAATGAAAGTAGAGTTCAGGGTCAGAAAAACAGCTCATTTGGGACTGGGTGGTGGTGCACCTGGTTGAGCACACATATTACAATGCACAAGAAACCTGGTTCGAGCTCCCGGTCCGCACCTGCAGGGGGAAAGTTTTGCGAGTGGTGAAACAGTGCTACAGATGTCTCTCTGTCTCTCTCCCTTTTTACCCCCCCTTCCCTCTTGATTTCTGGCTGTCTCTATCAAATAAATAAAGATTAAAAAATAAAATAAGATTTGAAAAAACAGCTCATTTGAATAGTATGTTACTTTGCCATGTGCATAACCCAGGCTCAAACCTGGCCTACCTCATTGAAATGTCCATATCAATCTATATATCTATCATCTATCTATCTATCTATCTATCTATCTATCTATCTATCTATCTATCTATCTATCATATATCTCCCTTTGTCTCTGTCTAATCAAATTGATGGGGTCTACAGTCAACAATATTTATATATCTTTCCCATATTTTGGAGCTACTTTCTTCCCTGATCCAGCTTTCTATTCCTTTTCCAGCCATGGCATCATCTCCCCAGACAATAACTTGGATCCACCTGCATATCAGATGTCAGGCTCAGAAAAAAAAAAAAAAAACTGGTATAGTCATGGGCCCTTTGAAATAGTGTCTCCCTGTAAGTCAGTTCAGTGCTATGCTGAGAACCATCTGCAGGCCCAGTCCTTGAACTGGTCCCATTCCATTTCATTAATACTGTAAGTGTCTTGTATGCTTTGCTAATTCTCCTCTACTGAAAATATCAAGACTGGATTCTGTTTTCTGCTGTAAACCAAGTAAAGACAAATGCAAATAAAATGAGAATTCTGTGAGAATTTTACAGTTTTAAATCACATCATTGATTATGTTTTGGCATGGATATGTTTCTGTCTTCTTTTGCCATAAGAAAATGCTAATACTAGGTGCTGGGCAGTGGCTTGTCTGGTTGAGTGCACATGCTTATTATTCAGAAGGACATGGCTTCAATTCCCTCAACCACCATCTGCAGGGGTAATGCTTCCCTGTCTCTATCTAGTAAATTAATAAAATATTTTTAGATTTTTAAATTATCTTTATTTATTTATTTATTTATTTATTGGATAGACAGCTAGAAATTGAAAGGGAAGGGGAGAGACAGGGAGACACCTGCAGCCCTGCTTCACCACTTGTGAAGTTTCCCTCCTGCAGGTGGGGACCAGGGGCTTTAACCCAGGTCCTTGCATGCTGTAATGTATGTGCTTAACCAGGTGTGCCATCGCCTGGCTTATAAATAAAATATTTTAAAAAGAAAGTACTAATGATAACTGTATGAATAACTGAGTATGAGGTAGTAAGTATAAAATATGCTTGAGAAAGATAGAAATATACCAATTACAGAATCTAAAGATCACTTTAATATAGCAAACCGAGACTGAATTACTGTTTTCTGATGATTTAATTTTTTAAATTTCATTATTGGGAAGATTAATGTTTTACACTCAACAGTAAATACAACAATTTGTACATGCATAACATTTCTCAGTTTTCCACAGAACAATACAATCCACACTAGGTCCTTATTTTTTAACATTGAATTCATAGAGGAGCTATATACAGATTCAAATGTTGGTGTTTTAGTGAGATACTTTCCTTCTGCCTCTATTCCTAGGATGTTTAATGAATGGCTCCCTAGTTATGTTGGCCCTGGTGAGAAACACACACGTTTCTGTGAAGTTCAAGAGATCCTGCAAACCTTACTGTTTGGGAATGTCGATCTTTTTACTCATTTAAACAAGCAATTACCAAGTATCTCTTGGTTATCAAATGGATGCTGATGATTCTCTAGGTGATGCTGATATATAATCCTAAGTCTTTTTATTGAATAATTAAAAATATTTTTTGTTTTATTGGATACAGTCAGAAATTGAGAGGGAAGAAGGACTAGAGAGAAAAGGAGGAAGGGAGACACCTGTAGACCTGTAGACCTTCTTCATGGCTTCTGAAACTTCCTACCCAGGTCCTTGTGCATGGTAAATGTCTGTGCTTAACCAGATGCATCATCACCTGGACACATAATCCTCTTATAAAGCAAGCAAACAGTTAAAATCCTACAGTCTGAGGGAGACCTCTGAGGGGACAAAAGGATATGTTTGTATGTGCATATACTTACGATGACTATTACTAATATTAAGTGGGCATGACACAGCTTATAGATGACTACTAGTAAATGTATGTATGCAGTGTTCTCTATTATAAATTCCCAGTATGTGTTTGTATCTATGGTTCTTTGTAATGTGTGATTTCACTGTTCCTGGGCTGCTTTTAATTTAGCCTCCAGGGTTATTGCTGGGGGACAGTGCCTGCACTACAAATCCACTGTTCCCTGGAGGCTATCTTTTCCATTTTTAAAAAATAGGATAGGGCAGAGAAAAATTGAAAGACGACAGGAAGATAGAGAGGGGGAGAGAAAGATATACACCTACAGATCTGCTTCAACATTTGTGAAGTAAGACCCCTGCAGGTGGGAAGCTGGGGGCTTGAACCAGCATCCTTGTTCAGGTTCTTGCGCTTAGTACTATCTGTGCTTAACCTGGTGCACTACTGCCCAGCCCAGGAGGGGCTGCTTTTTCATTCAGAGCAGCAGAGGATGGGGGAGGGGAGAGAGACAAGGAGAAGGAGAGAGACACCATAGTTCTGGAGCTGCCTCTGGTGCCATCATGCTTCTCATGTGGTGCTAGGCCTTGAGGTGCTAGGCCTACATTGCAATACCCATAGCCTACCTGTGGACCTATCTCTCAGGCCTTTTTCTTGTAAATTATATGTAGATGATTTTTTTCACAGAGAATACCTACACTGGCTTTTGACTAAACTCGTCTATCTGTAGTCAAGGATAATTTTAATTGACAAGAACATTATGGGTAATGAATAATGTTTTGCCTATGCTAATAAGATGAAAGGAAAACATAATGATGTATTTCAGGACTTCACAGACTCATCAATAGTGGTGCAGGTTCTTTGATATATGAATAACAATTTTCAAATCCTGAAAGACTGTTTTCTCAAATTTTTTTGTTACAGTGAAACATTTAAGAACAAAATACATTTTAATTTTTTGTAGAATTTATAAGTGTGATTTATTTTTTTTCCTGTAAGCATCTTTCTGCATTCAAGCTATTAACCTTAAAGGAATGACTGTCTATTAGTCTAAGATGTACTCTTAAGAAATGCAGACAATATGTATTTTTTAATTTTAATATGATCCATTTACATTTCCTCAGCAGCTTTCTTAAATTTATGTAATCAGTGTGACAATAAAAAAGCCCCAGTTGTAGTATTTGTCAATTTCCCTGATGTAAATGCCCCCATCATAGTTGATTTCAAGTGATTCACAGGATGTCACTGATTGCAGCAAATAATTTGTTGCCTTCCCATAATTCATATAAATTATTAATAAAGTATTTGAAAGGTATTTGTAATATAAAAATGTAATAAATTAATTAGCAAGTTCTGAACTGAACATTATTTAGTTTTTAATATAATTCTTGGGTTGGTATCATTTGCTTATTATTAGTAATAGCTATGATTAAGTTAGGTCTTAAAACTCCTTAAAATTTACCCATTCACTCCAGTGAGAGCCTCTATGGGCATGCAGCAGGTGCTAAAAGAAGGGTAGAAGACAAAGAAAAATAGTTCTTCATTGGGGAAGTTAAGAAATAGTTCTTGAAGGATACATGAATGTCTACCAGGTGGCAATGCAATGTGGTGTGCAGTGAGTAGGTGCTCTGGAAACATGAGTCATTGGCATGAAATCACAGCAGGAAAAGTAATTATATGGTAAATCAGTGAGATATCTTAATGTTGTTTAGTTAATATATAAAATTGAGGATTTGTAAAAATATACTTCCTTATATGGCTGTGTGTGTGTGTGTACTCTTTTATAATCCAACTAAATAGCCTACAGTGTGTATGTATGTTAGAAGAGTGTGAAATTTTAGTGCATGTGTTCCTAAAGATTATATACAATTCTTGTTCCTATAAGCTACTAAATGTTAGTCTTCTTTCTTATGATTGGTTTACTTAAAAATTCACATTTGTTTAATATCATATATTAGACCTTAGTCTTTTCCAAATAATATCAAACAAAAAGGATCATTTCCTCTCATGTTGCTTTTAGTAATACAAATTGCATCAGCAGTTAAACATTTCTTCACCTCCTTCATTCCACAAACTGTTGGAAGTAGCTTACAATAAAAAATACATCTACAAGAATGAAAAGTTTGGAAGTGAAAAATAATTAAGTTGAGACAAAAGCAAGACAGGAAAATTAGAACTCTAATGTAGAAACTATTAAAACATTCTATAGATAAAACAATAGAACTATAAAATTTGTCTTCTGGGCTTAGAAGCTAAAGGCTCTTCTTTGATTGGTTCTACGTGTTTATTGAATTAATGCTTAGAGATTTTCTCACCTGAGAATCATTGTGGGAGGCTGGGCAAGGGAGGTGTGCTGTGATGAATGTTGCATATGTAATAACTGCCATTGCAGTTAGAGACAAATACACTAAGGGTTATCCAACACTATTTTCAGTTAAGCATCTATCCCTGTGGGTTGAAGTCCTCCATATGTGGTTTCCTCTCTCCTCACCTCAATCCCCTCACCTCTGTCCATTTCAAGTACACATAATACCCATTATCTTAACTGGTATAAGGACCACATGTATCTTAACTTCAGTACTAGAGCTGGAAAGGAAGGTTAGAGGAAGTGAGAAAAACAAATCAATCATTTTATCTATAGAGTATTCTTATCTCCACTTACCATTTTCAAAGGATTTTTCCTGCAGGTCATAATGTCCTAGTTGAGGAAATTCAAGCTGCAGAATGAATAGAGCATGTAATAATTATGGGTGAGCTCACTGTTTCAGGAAAATAGCCTAGCATTATTTTTTGTCTTATTTTTCATCTGGTTAGGACACACTAGTCAGATTTTCCTTTTATCTCAGTTGATATATTATCAAATATTAAGAATGACAAGTTTGAGGGCCAAGTGGTGGTGTACCTGGTTAGGTACACACATCAGAATGCCTGAGGACCCAGGTTCAATCCCCTGACCCCCACCTGCAGAAGGAAAGCTTCAGAAGTGGAAAGCAGGGCTGCAGGTAACTCTTTGTCTCTCTCCTTCTCTATCTCCCGTATACCTCTCAACTTCTTTCTATCTCTATTCAATATATATATATATATATTAATGACAAGTTTTAGGTAGATTAACTTGCTAAATATATATTATGTACCTAAAACATTCAGATCAATATTCATAGTATATCCATGATGGATAGATGACTCTTGCCCAAAAATATCACTTTCCCAAAAGCTCCAATGACTGCAGTTTTCATTCTCTCCTAATACTGTTAACATTTACAAAAGTATGTACATTATTAGCAATATTATCAAGGAACCCATATACTTATTGAAGTATATGACACTCAAAATTAATATCCTTTTCTTTTTATTATTTTTACTGTCTTTAGCCCAGTGAGTATAAATACTTTATATTTTAGTCCTCCTTCTTCCATAGTTTCTACCATTTTTTTCTGTATTTTGGTATATAAAAATATATAAATATGGGAGTCGGGCTGTAGCGCAGCGGGTTATGCGCAGGTGGCGCAAAACACAAGGACCGGCATAAGGATCCCGGTTCGAACCCCGGCTCCCCACCTGCAGGGGAGTCGCTTCACAGGCGGTGAAGCAGGTCTGCAGGTGTCTATCTTTCTCTCCTCCTCTCTGTCTTCCCCTCCTTTCTCCATTTCTCTCTGTCCTATCCAACAACGACGACAACAATAATAACTACAACAATAAAACAACAAGGGTAACAAAAGGGAATAAATAAATAAAATAAATATTTAAAAATATATATATAAATATAAAAATCTGACAGTTTGACTATTAGAAAGGACATATGCTTATATATGCATATCCCTATGTTCATAGTTGCAGTATTCACAATATTCAAAGAGTGGAAGCACACTAAAGCACACATATTGAGATGACTAGCTAAAGAAGTTATGTGGGATATATATCCCATGGACTACTACTCTGTAATAAAAAGATGATATTGTCTTTGGGGACAAAATGGATAAAACTGGAGGTGATTATACTTAACAAAATAAGTTAAGATGAAAGACAACTGCCAGATGGTTTCAGTCATATGTGGAATCTAGAGATCTGATTCACTGTGAACTTTCAAAACAAACAAACAAACAAACAAGCAGAAGCAAATTGTGAGAACTATGGCGGTTATCTGTGGAAGGTGAGAATATAAAACTTTGGTGGACGGTATGGTGTGGAACCATACACTGTAATCTTACAATCTTGTAATAAATTATTAATGACAAAATATATAAAAAAGATCTGGAAGTTTGTGAGAGAAAAAAGAGACTTCTGATTTGGGCAAGCTTTAAAAAAAAAGTATGTCATTCTGTTTTGCCAAAGGTAGATAAAGTTATAATAATATGAAACTGAGTTTCGGTGGAGTTGCCTGGATGAAAGAAACAGTGCAAATAGTTGGAAAACAGTAGTGTGCCAAGATACCAGGCTTGGAAAATAGAATAAGATGGAGCAAAATGGAATTATGCCCTTTTGTTGCCACCAGGATTTTACCACTGTAACTGAGTACCTGCAGTTGCCAGTGCTTCTGGACACCATTAGTTTTCCTTTTTTAGAGACAGGTCAAGATGTAGAGGGAGAGAAAGAAACACACACATAAAAGAAAAATCTGACGTGACACTTGTGAAGACCCCCTCAAATAATATATGAGTGCTTGAACTCTGGTCCTTACACAGGGTAATATGTGCATTCTACTAGGTGATATTTTTCTCTTTAGAGGTAATGCATTTCAGTGCAATATTTGAGGAGAAATTTCTTTCTCAAATTAATTACACCAAGATCTTCAACCTTTATCTTTTTTTTTCAGAAATGTGATTGTGAGGTATCCAGGGGTGGGTTTTTTATGTCTATTATGCCTGGGTTTCATTGAGTTTCCATTAGGAATATATACATATATATAAGTTGGATGATTTCTGAGTCATAAATTATTCATATAACATTTTCCCTATTTCTTTTTAAAAATATTTATCCAGAAAGAGAGATACAGGGACTGGGCAGTGGCATACCTGATTGAGTGCACACATTACAATGCTCAAGGACTGGGGGTTCAAGCCCTGAGTCCCCCACCTGCAGGGGGATACCTTCATGACTGGTGAAACAGGGCTGCAAGTGCCTCTCTGTCTCTATGTCTCTCTATCTTCCACTCCCCTCTCAAGTTCTATCATTATCCAATAAATAATATTTTTTTTAAAAATTAGCAAGATTAATGACAAAATAAAATTTAGAGAGAGAGAGAGAAATAGAGAAAGGGGGAGATGCCACAGCACTGGCACTCCCACAGTGTGGAAGGGGTCAGGTTAGAACCTGGAGCAGTTGCATGACAGAACGGACACCCTTTGAGGTGAACTGTCTTGCTAGCCCTAAAAATTCATGAACATATTTACAATCTCTCTTTTAGTGTTCCTCCCTGTTAATTCTAAACAAATATTTTCTTTTTAAAATACTTTTGAAAATGTTTTAGAGCAACTACCTACCCTGGGGGTAACTAGTTATTATTCTCTGTAGCACCCATATTAATTAACTCATTATTCACTATATGTGCAGTATGTGTTTGGCACTATACTCATCACTGTGATAGGCGGAGACAGACATAGTTCTTAATTTCATGGAGTTTAGATATTAGTTAACATTCTCTTTTATTATCTTCATTTAACATTTGTGTAGGTGTCACTAATTCACTTAATTACTTTGTCTCTTTTCTTTTAAATATATATATATATATTTATGTATGTATGTGTTTGATAGAGACAGTGGAAAATCAAGAGGGGCAGAGGAGATAGAGAAGGAGACAGAAAAAGAGACACATGCAGCACTGCCCCATTGTTCATGTAACTCGCATCCTGCAGATGGGGACCAAGGACTTGAACCCAGGTTCTTACACATGGTAACATATGTGCTCCACCAAGTGCACTGCCCCCCTGGTCTCTTGGTTCTTGATTCTTAGACCAATGTTCCTAGTAAGTAATCTATTTCTTTTTTTTTTTTTTTTTTTTTTTTTACTACCACTGTTTTCCTGTTCTCCGCTCCTTTTATTTTATTTATTGGACAGAGAGAGAGAGAAATTGATAGGAGACGGGGAGATAGAGGAGAGAGAGAGAAAGAGACAGAGAGACAGAGACTGATATTTCTTGCTTCATGGTTTTGAGAAGCTTCCCCTGTAGATGGGGACTGGATACTTGAACCCTGATCCTCACACACTGTAACACATGCAGTCAACTGGGTGCACTGCCACCCAGCCCCTCCCCTTTAAAAGTATATTTTATTTATTACATATGAGAGTGAGAGAGCTTTATATGAGACAGAAAGAGTGAGTGACAAAGCAGACCACACTGCTGGTACATGTGGCTTCAGGGATTGAATCAGAACCTCAAGCATGACAAGTCCAGTACCCTATCAGTTGACCTATTTTCTCTGCTGCCACAACTCTCATTCTAATCTTCGAGTAAGAGATGTTCTTTAAACCATAGTTCCTGGAGACTTTGTGCCTCTTGGGTAATTCATTTCTTCTCTTTATCATCTTTAAAGTCTCCCTTTTCACTAACTCCTACCCTTCTGCTTATCAACATATTCAAGCCTTACCCTTCCTTAAGAAGAAAATCTTGGGGGATGGGTGGTGGTACACCTGGTTGAGCACATTACAATGAGCAAAGGACCTGGGTTCAAGCCTCCAGTCCCCACTTGCAGGGAGAAAGCTTCACCCAAAGTCAGTGGGTAAGCAATGTATGACTCTGCAATTTCTTTTCTTTTTTTTTTTTTACATGCATAACATTCCCCAGATTCCCATTTAACAATACAACCCCCACTACTATTTCATTCATCATTTTTCATGGACCTGTATTCTCCCCACCCACCCAGCCCACCCACCACAGAGTCTTTTACTTTGGTGTAATACTCCAATTCCATTTCAGGTTCGACTTGTATTTTCTTTTCTAATCTTGTTTTTCAACTTCGGCCTGAGAGTGAGATCATCCCGTATTCATCCTTCTGTTTCTGACTTATTTCACTCAACATGATTTTTTCAAGGTCCATCCAAGATCGGCTGAAAACGGTGAAGTCACCATTTTTTACAGCTGAGTAGTATTCCATTGTGTATATATACCACAACTTGCTCAGCCACTCATCTGTTGTTGGACACCTGGGTTGCTTCCAGGTTTTGGCTATTACAAATTGTGCTGCCAAGAACATATGTGTACACAGATCTTTTTGGATGGATGTGTTGGGTTCCTTAGGATATATCCCCAGGAGGGGAATTGCAGGGTCATAGGGTAGGTCCATTTCTAGCCTTCTGAGAGTTCTCCAGACTGTTCTCCACAGAGGTTGGACCAACTGACATTCCCACCAGCAGTGCAGGAGGGTTCCTTTGACCCCACACCCTCTCCAGCATTTGTTGCTGTTACCTTTTCTGATGTGTGACATTCTCACAGGAGTGAAGTGATATCTCATTGTTGTCTTGATTTGCATTTCTCTGACAATCAGAGACTTGGAGCATTTTTTCATGTGTTTCTCAGCCTTTTGGATCTCTTCTGTGGTGAATATTCTGTCCAAGTCCTCCCCCCATTTTTGGATGGGGTTATTTGTTGTCTTGTTGTTGAGTCTGGCAAGCTCTTTATATATGTTGGTTATTAAACTCTTATCTGATGTATGGCATGTAAAGATCTTCTCCCATTCTGTGAGGGGTTTCTTGATTTGGGTAGTGGTTTCTTTTGCTGTGAAGAAGCTTTTTAATTTGATGTAGTCCCATAGGTTTATACTTGCCTTAGTCTTCCTTGTAATTGGATTCGTTTCATTGAAAATGTCTTTAAAATTTATGCGGAAAAAAGTTCTGCCAATATTTTCCTCTAAGTATCTGATAGTTTCTGGTCTAACATCCAAGTCCTTGATCCACTTGGAATTTACTTTTGTATTTGGTGAAATACAGTGATTCAGTTTCATTCTTCTGCATGTTTCAACCCATTGTTTCCAACACCATTTGTTGAAGAGACTCTGCTTCCCCCATATAATAGTCTGGGCCCCTTTGTCAAAGATTAGAAATTGAAATCCAGAAATCAGTTCCTTTTTCTATAGCAACAAAAACAATAAAATATCTAGGAATAAACCTAACTAAAGAAGTGAAAGACTTGTATACTGAAAATTATGAGTCACTACTCAAAGAAATTGAAAAAGACACAAAGAAGTGGAAAGATATTCCATGTTCATGGGTTGGAAGAATTAACATCATCAAAATGAATATATTACCCAGAGCCATCTACAAATTTAATGCTATCCCCATCAAGATCCCAAGCACATTTTTTAGGAGAATAGAAAAAATGCTACAAATGTTTATCTGGAACCAGAAAAGACCTAGAATTGCCAAAACAATCTTGAGAAAAAAGAACAGAACCGGAGGCATCACACTGCCAGATCTCAAACTGTATTATAGGGCCATTGTCATCAAAACTGCTTGGTATTGGAACATGAACAGACACACTGACCAGTGGAATAGAATTGAGAGCCCAGAAATGAGGCCCCACACGTATAGTAATCTATTTCTTATACTTGTTATTATACAATCTCTCAAGCTCATGTTTTTTCTTGAGGAATGACATTTAAAATAGGGTTCTTTTTTTTTAAAAATTAATATTTATTTATTCCCTTTTGTTGCACTGGTTGTTTTATTATTGTAGTTATTATTGTTGTTGTTACTGATGTCGTTGTTGTTGGATAAGACAGAGAGAAATGGAGAGAGGAGGGGAAGACAGAGATATGGGAAGAAAGACATGTACAGTCCTGCTTCACTGCTTGTGAATCAACTCCTCTCCAGGTGGGGAGCCAGGGACTTGAATCAGTATCCTTACGCTGGTCCTGGGGCTTTGCACCACCTGTGCTTAACCCACTGAACTACCACTTAACCCCCATAAAATCGAGTTCTAGTGAGATTTCAGTTCTCTTAACACTTTAAGATTCTTTTATTCACCTGTCTTAAAGAAGTTGGGGAATGGAGGAGTCTTGTCTGTGTGTGATATTCTGTAAGTATAAAAGATAACATTGAAGTATTCCATTTCAGGTTTTTTGTATGATAGTATATGCAGCATATTGAAGAACAGCCAATAGCATCCTTCTCTTTAAATAAGTATGCTTCAGGGCTGAAATAACTTTGGCTTTATTGCTTTTAAACTTCATGAAACCTGGGTTAAGCTCTTGGCTATGTTACATCTGAGAAATACAGACCTCATTTCACCTGTTCCACACTACAGCTGCAGTTTTATTTAGAAAATTGATGAGAGCATTAAGATCTGAACTCCTGTTGATTCTAATGTAAATAAATGGCATCATTATTTCATAGTTGGGAGTGCCGCTAACCCAGACCTTAAAATTAAGGGTTATCTTGTTGATTGGGGAGAAATTAAGGCAATCAACTTTTGAGGCCCTAATAAATGAGACTCAACACTTAAAATTCATTTTCAAACTGGTGTTAAAAGTAGATGACTAGAAAATCAATAGCAGTACATGCGTATGGAAATAGAATAGGCTATATTTATTTTTAAAGATGTTCTCTGCTTTTATTAGGGCAGAGTTTATTAATACGGGGCTTAAAAGAAATCATATATAATATTGAGTATATTTTAGTAGAATACACACTTATGTTTGGGTGATAGTTAATAAAAATGTAATATGAAAAGTTGAATTTTTCAAAAGTAATGATAATGTAGATTTTGCACACTTGATGTAAATTCATGAAATCAAATGTTTTTTTACTAGAGGCCCAGAATAGTCAGTCATGTGTGTAATTCTTATGTGCAGGTATAAATAAATCAGTGTGTGTGTGTGTATGTGTGATGAAAATACAATAATAATGTCTTGACGTCGGCAGTCATTTACTTTTTTGACTATGCTGCAGTATATATTGATCTTTCTCTATAATCATAAAATACCACCTCCACCCATGTAATATTACTTTTAAAAAATATCTGATTTTTAAAAATTTTTATTTATGAAATGGAACACTGACAAAATCATAGGATAAGAAGGGTACTAATCCCACCACCAGAACTGCATATCCCATCCCCTCTACTAATAGCTTTCCTATTCTTTAGCCCTCTGGGAGTATGGATCCAGAGTCATTATGGGGTACAGAAGGTGGAAGCTATGGCTTCTATAATTGCTTCCCCGCTGAACATGGGCATTGACAGGTCAATCCATACTCCCAGCCTGTCTCTCTCTTTCTCTAGTGAGGCAGGGCTCTGGGGAAGCTAGGCTCCAGGACACATTGATGGGGTTGTCTGTCCAGAGAGGTCTAGTTGGTATCAGGGTAGCATCTGGAACCTGGCGGCTGAAAAAAAGGGTTAACCTCTAAAGCCAAACAAATTGTTGACTAATCATGAAACTAAAGGTTAGAATATTGCAGATGAAGATTTGGAGTCTCCACTTTGGAAATAGCTAGTAGTTCTATTTTAGGGATATTCCAAAGGGCCCATGACTTTCTTAGTTTTTGCCTGAGCCTGACATCTGATATGCAGGTGAACACAGGTTATTGTCTGGTGTGATGATATCATGGCTGGAAAAAGGGTTAGTAAGCTGGATCAGGGAAGAGAGTAGCTCCCAAATATGGCGAAGGTGTATAAATATTGTTGACTGTAAACCCCATTGATTTGATCTGGGGCCCATATTTAGCGTAGGAGTCTATGTAACCTCTACATCCCTGTAGGTCTAAACTCGCATTCTGTGGTTATGAGTAGGAACATTCCAAGTTGCCCCAATTTCAGGGCCCATATTCTTCAGGTGGAAGATAAAGTATGTTGTCCAGCTTCCCTTTAAGGATGGAACATTCTTTACCATTATTGATCCACATTGAAGGCAAGGTCCTGTGGGGGTTCCCAAAGGGGTCCATTATGTTGTTCCTGGGGAGATGACTAGTGACAATGGAGAGAGATATCTATTCGAGGTCTGGCTTCATCATGTCTGTGTGAGAATCTCAGGACTCCTTCACTAGGGTCCCAGCTGATGGGGTGGCCTGATAGTGAGTAATGAGTCACCACATCAATAAAAACAAAACCAAAAACCACACGATTATCTCAATAGATGCAGAGAAAGCCTTTGACAAAATCCAACACCCATTCATGCTCAAAACACTATTAATATGAGATCAGAAAAACTGATTGAATGTCTCAAACTTTTTAATGCACAGACCACAGGCTGAGTCTTTGAAATACTGACTCGTCTAAAAGCTTAGACCAAGAGAATAGAAGCAACCAGTGGTATAACTTTATAAGATCCAGATATTTATATAAATAACATCAAAGGACATAAATTTTGGTGATATCGCATATGATACAGCAAATCTGAAAAAAAGGGATTTTCAAAGTTAACCCAATTGCCAAATAATTTGATTATAGCAGTAACTATTGCCTTCTTAAACCCTAAGACAGCAGGAACCTCCTGCTTCCTCTGTAAATACCATATTTTCCCCAGTCTAGAGTGGGGCTCACTTTCCTGTATGCTTCTCTCAATTCATACCAAAAGATACTGCATCTGCTGATCCCAACTTATTCAATGCAATGAATACCACCTCGTCATACTTCACTTCGGAATGTGTCCTGAGATGTCAGGCGTGGAATGTTAACCCTTTTAACTTTAATGATGACTCATATTTGAGCTTTTCTTGTTCTCTAATGTGTGATTGTATGGCTATGAGTGTCCCTCTCAGTACTGCTCTAGCTGTGTCCCAAGTATTTTGATAGGTTGTGTCTTCATTTTCATTTGTTTCCAGGAACATTTGAATATCTTGCCCGAGTGGCTCTCTGGCCTAGTGGTTCATAAGCTTGAGTTTCCTAATGTTGTGGATTTTAGTAGTTTTCTGTTTGTTGTTGAATGTTAACTTTACTCCACTGTGGCCTGAGAAGATACTTCTGATGTTTTCAATGATCTTGAATTTGTTGATGCTGTCTTTGTGGCCTAAGATGTGGTCTATCCTTGAGTATGTATTGTGTGGATTTGAAAAGAATGTGTAAGCTCTTTATATATTTTTGTTATTAAACTCTTGTCTGATGTATGGCATGTAAAGATCTTCTCCCATTTTTTGAGGAGTCTCTTTATTTGGATATCAGTTTCCTTTGCTGTGCAGAAGCTTTTTAATTTGATGTAGTCCCATAGGCTTATACTTGCCTTAGTATTCTTCCTTTAATTGGATTCATTTCATTGAAGATGTCTTTGTGATTTATGCAGAAAAGAGTTCTGCCAATATTTTCCTCTAAGTATCTGATAGTTTCTGGTCTAACATCCAAGTCCATGACCCACTTGGAATTTACTTTATTTTTGATGAAATATAGTGGTTCAGTTTCATTCTTCTGCATGTTTTAACCCACTTTTTCTGACACCATTTGTTGAAAAGACTCATCTTCCCCCATTTAATAGTCTGGGCATCTTTGTCAAAGATCAGATGTCCATAGGTGTGGGGGCTTATTTCTGGGCTCTCAATTCTATTCCACTGGTCAGTGTGTCTATTCATGTTCCAGTACCAAGCATTTTTGATGACAATGGCCCTTTAATACAATTTGAGATCTGGGAGTTTGATGCCCCAATTTCTGTTCTTTCTTCTCAAGATATTATTTGGCAATTCTAATTCTTTTCTGGTTCCAGATAAACATGTGTAGCATTTGTTCTATTTTCCTAAAAAATATGGCTGGGATCTTGATGGGTATATCATTAACTTTGTATATGGCTCTGGGTAGTATATTAATTTTGATGATGTCAATTCTCCCAACCCATGAACATGAAATATCTTCCCACTTCTTTGTCTCTTTTTCTATCTCCTTGAGTAATGACTCATAATGTTCCGTATACAAGTCTTTCACTTCTTCAGATAGATTTATTCCTAGATATTTTATTGTTTTTGTTGATACTGTAAAAGGAATTGAATTCTGGATTTCAACTTCTTACTGTTTGCATAGAGGTATGCCACTGACTTTTTGTATGTTAATTTGTAGCCTGACAGTTTACTGTTTTGCCTGATAATTTCCAAAAGCTGCTTTCTGGATTCTTTAGGTTTTTCTATGTATACTATCATGTCATCTGCAAATAGAGAGTCTTTCACCTCTTCTAATCTGTATCCCTTTAATTCTGCAATAGGTCTTTCTACGGATATCAGTTGCTAGCCTGTGATGCTACATTAGCTCTTGCCAGCACAGTTGCAGATTATGTTCCATTGTCCACATAAAAGGGCACCATTCTTTGGGAAGACAATACTGTGCCCTGACCAACACTTGGAAATCAGGATACACATGGAATTTTGCTTTTACTTGTTCTCTTGACAAGGTTCCTTTGGGTAAAAAGCAACCTACATGGGGACCGGGCAGTAGTACACCAAGTTAAGCGCACATAGTGGAAAGCGGGGATCCTCACAAGAATCCTGGCTTGAGCTCCTGTCTCCCTACCTGCAGAAGGTTCTCTTTACAAGTGTGAAGCAGGTCTACAGTGTCTTTCTCTCTTCCTCTCTGTCTTCCCTTCCTTTCTTAATTTCTCTCTTCCCTAGCCAACAACAATAGTAGAAAAATAATGGCCACTAGAAGTGGTGGCTTCATAGTGCAGGGCTGCTGCCCTTAACCTGAGGGAAACCTCACATGGGGTAGTTGTGTGATCTGTGCTATGTGTACACTAACTTCCCTGCTGCCTGATAAGACACTTCTCACAGCCCATTATGCCCTCTCTGGAGTGGCTTTGTGCATATACTGTATTTTAGGCGAGTAATTACATAGTACTTGGGTGACTTCAGCATTGGTAATTACTCACTTGGTGCTGATTGAAAATTTTAAGTGAAACACCAAACTTACTTGTACTTCAAGTCCCATAGCCCTTTTTGTATTTATTAAGTCTCTCTCATTTTCTCTCTATTTCTCACTGAGTCTTTTTTCTTTCCTTCAGTAAACAGCTCTGTGAGGTAGTTTGTACTCTGATTAGGTAGTCCAGTCTCAGTCTACTTAAGTAACCATATTAAGGGGCTTATGTTAGCAAGACTTGGATCAGAACACAGATTTGCTATCTTGAATAAGCATCCTTCCTGCCGAATTAACTATCTCATAAAAGTAAGTTCCTGAAAGGAGTCAGAAGAGATAGGCAGTGTCAGCACAATAACAGTCACTGTTTTATAATTCCCTGCAACAGAAGCAAAACCAGTGGCTGCGTGACTGTCAGCAGCGAAGTTCTATTTGTCTGAGCTAGATTTGTCAGGATGAACAACTACACTAGCATGACTGGAAGCTAATGATAAGTGCACACCCAGTCTAGATGATAAGGCCTTAAGACTCCAGATGGTCGGGAGCTGGGTAGTAGCACAGTGGGTTAAGCACATGTGGAGTGAAGTTCAAGGATCAGCTTAAGGATCTGGGGTCGAGCCCCTGGCTCCCCACCTGCAAGGGGGTCAGTTCACAGGCGTTGAAGCAGTACTGCAGATGTCTATCTTTCTCTCCCCATTTCTGTCTTCCCCTCCTCTCTCCATTTCTCTCTGTCCTATCCAACAATGATGACACCAACAACAACAAAACAACAAGGGCAACAAAAGGGAAACTAAATAATAAAAAAATCTTTAAAAAATGATAAAAATAAAAAAGACTCTAGATGGTGATCAAATCAAAAATCAGAAGTGAGCAGAAAGTTGGAACTCCAGGTAAGATGATATGAATATATTCAGGAAGGAAGTATCAAATGAGAGGCTGAGTCAATATAAAGACAGGTTCCGAATTGTCAATATTTTCCTAAGAACTGGGCTTGGGTACCCATTCTTCAGTTATAAGTCTACCCTATTTATGACTTAGATTTTTTTTCTCTTGTTTGAATACACATTTTCTAGTACTCAAGTCGGGGCAGTTTGTTTGAGTTGAAACTATTTGTCATGAGAAAATCTTAACTCATTCAGATTTCATTCATTCTCTAACAAAGTTTTGAAACAGTCATTTGGATAGAGGAGTTTGCTTTATAGAGACATCATACTATAAAAGATATTCAGTATACAATAAAGCTTATAGTCCTTTCCCTTAATGTTGCATCTTAATATTTTGATTCAGTCTTTATTGGAGAACTGATATGGGTTCCATGATCTATGTGCTCAATAAACCTTTAAGTAATGAAAGAAGATATAGTTGGAAGGCCAGCTGTCTTTGTTTCCATTTTCTGCTTCATTTTTATGAGCTTGATGGTTAGAATTCAGACTAGCCCTTGGCAACATTGTGAACTAGCAAAGGTTTCTCCAAATCCTCTTCTAACTTGTCTCTGGCTTACCTCCTACTCCACTCCACCCCTGCCGCTTTGTATCAAGCTTGCTACAAGTACATTCTTTCCTCAGCTGTCTAATTATTTCTTTCCTGCTGCTAGTATTTTAGTGTCTGCCTCCTCCATGAAGGATTTGTTTGCTTTAGGCCATCCCATGCCCCAACCCAGCATTTAACAATATTTTTGGAGTCATTTTTTTTCTGTTTTTGATTTATCATTTCTTATTGAGAAGGATCCCATCCATCAACACATGTATTTGAACCAAGCTATGGTAACTGAGTGGGAGTGTTGGTCTGGAAAAGAAGACAGATGTGATAGCAGTTGTTTTCCCCTAGAGAACTCTGTACACAAACCCAGACCAGAAGTTCCCATTTCATGAGCACTGTGAGACTAGTCTCTCCTACATATATCTTTTCCTTTTCATTGGCCCTTTCACATAAGTTGTGTTCCATTTCAGAAGAGTTGTCAATATGCATTTAAATATGGAGATATGTGTGTGTGTGTGTGTGTGTGTGTGTGTGTGTGTGTGTGTGTGTGTGTGTGTGTTGTGGCTGAGAGGAAAACTAAGTATCACCAGGTATTTAAGACTTAATCTTGCAGCCCAGGTGGGCATGCAGTGCATAAAGCACAGGATTTATAGATGTGCTTCAGCATTTGGGTTCAAGTCCTGTCACTGCATTTGCTTAAGTAATGCTCTGGTTCTCTCTCCTATACACAAGAAATGAGGGAAAGACAAATTGTTTTCCAAAGAACAAGCGACTGAACCCTTTTCTTGGGGAATGACTATAAGTGAGGTAGGAAACAATTTACAGCTGGAAAGATAATGCATGTTTCATGTGTGTTAAGAGGTACCTGACTTTGTTAGGAGGTAGGTCTACCTCCATGAAACACGTGCCACCCAACCATATAAAAGTTCCCTTTCGGGAGTCGGGCGTAGCTCAGCGGGTTAAGCGCAGGTGGCGCAAAGCACAAAGATCGGTATAAGGATCCCGGTTCAAGCCTCCGGCTCCCCACCTTCAGGGGAGTCGCTTCACAGGTGGTGAAGCAGGTCTGCAGGTGTCTTTCTCTCCCCCTCTCTGTCTTCCCCTCCTCTCTCCATTTCTCTCTGTCCTATCCAACAACAATGACAGCAATAACAACAACAACGATAAACAAGGGCAACAAAAGGGAAAATAAATAAATAAATAAATGTAAAAAAATTATTTAAAAAGTTCCTTTTCTCTCTCTCTGTCTCTTTCTATTTAGCTCTAGTTATTAGTATGCTAGACTGATCTTGGATATTTGTTAAACGCAAGCTCTGTACACACACACACACACACACACACACACAGTATTCCTTATCTGTTTCTGAGTGTGGTCCTCATTGTCTATTATCTGACTGAGTTTAATATCTATATGAAACTTTCACTTCATCATCTCATCTAAGTAGTCAACAAATTCCTTAGTGCACTTAATGAGCCAAGAACTCTGTCAGGCACTGGAAATAAAGCAATGAATAAAGCACTTTCCTTTAAGTAAGGCCAACTTTTTTTTTTTTTTTTTGGTAGAGATAGAGAAGCAAAAAGGCAGAGAGAAAGAAAGAGAGAAAGAGATCACAGCAGCGAAGCTTCTTTCCATGGGTTAGGAGCTTGGCTCCAACCTCAGTCACTCACATGAAAAAGACAAACCTTTCCTCAGTCCAACCCTATAGCTATCAGTGTTGGAAAACATTTTTTTTCTGTGTGTTCCCTTCTACTAAGAAGTTATAAAAATGTGCTTTGTGTGCTTTTGTTTATTTACATGATTTTTATTGTGTGTGGGAAGGGAAAGAATTAGAGCACTGTTCTCCTGATTTTATGCTGTCCTTAGGCTGCGGGGGTACATGCAGAGTGGGGTGTCAAGGGCCTCATGCATGGAGGGCATATGCAGCTGAGCTAATTCTGAAGTCCCTGATTCATTCATGGAGATGTCCACAGTCCTCCTCATTGTTTTAGATTCAATGCCTTTCCAAGTGCAAAGTTGAGCCATAAATTAATATTGCCACTAAACTTGGAGACACTCCCCTCCCACCATGCCCCAGTATACCATTTGGGACTAAAAACATACTCCATGATAACTTATGGATCTAGAGCCTGTGTACTGTGCATTCCTGACTCCCACTCAATGTCCACACCGAAGGTTTTAGCCATCTATGCAAATAGCATCATCTCTCTCAATTCTTGATCTTTAGTCTGAAATGCTCCAAGTATATGTTCTATTTTTTTAGCTTTGATTAAGGGAGTTAGCTTGTGGGGGATCTAAGTGAGATGATGACCCTTATCTCAGTAAGTTTCAACCTTTTGAACAGAGGAAACAAACAAGAAAGAAATGAAAGGGGCATCCATAGAAAATAAAGTTGAGGGAATTGGGTGGTAGCATAGGGGTTAAGGTCAGGAGGCGCAAAGAACAAGGACCAGCGTAAGGATCCTGGTTCAAGCCTCCGGCTCCCCACCTATAGGGGAGTCGCTTCACAAGCTGTGAAGCAGGTCTGCAGGTGTCTATCTTTTTCTCTCCTCCCTGTCTTCCCCTCTTCTCTCCATTTCTCTCTGTCCTATCCAACAATGATGACAACAGTAAAACAACAAGGGCAACAAAAGGGAATAAGTAAATAAATAAATATTAAAAAAAGAAAAAAGAAAAGTTGATTGATTCAGATAATATCTGTTATTTAAATCCTTGCTCAAGGCAGCCTTACTGCTGAAACACCAGGCACAGATGTGTTCTATAAAGGAAGGGGAGGAGGGATAGTAGTGTGGGGCCAGATAAGGCAGATACAGGACAGGGGCTGGGGGGCAGTTTGCAGCACTAATACTTTGCAGCTTGAGAAATGCAAATTGGCACACATTATGGTGACAGTATCACATCTGCTGAATTCTATGTGAGCTCCCCATCAACTCTAATATATAAATATTACTTGTCTTGGGATATGTTTCTCCAGAATGTAGGTGAGAGTTTTGATGGGCCATTATTTTAATTGAGAGTACAACTCCAGAGACACAAGAAAATGAAGCAGGAAAGGCAGAAGGGCCAAGATAAGGATGTGTAACTGGTGTGTACACAACCAAGTGTCACTGACTAGACGACCTGTGCTTGAGGGCTTTCTCTGGGTGGGAGAAAGGGAGATGGTTTTCCACACCTGCGTCTCCCTTGTTTGGAAGAGATTATCTTCATGTCCTTAATGTTCTTTTCCAATAATAATTCCACTTATCTGTGCACCAGAATCATGGCATTCTGTAAGGAAGCCTTTGGTGGAAGTTGAAATAGCTCTTGAATGCCAGAGGGGATAGTTTTCAATCTCTGTGAGGTACACCTGTGTGAGATGACCTGAACCACTTAGAGGTGTGTGTGTGTGTGTGTGTGTGTGTGTGTGTGTGTGTGTGTGTGTGTATGTGTGTGTGTGTGTATGTGTGTGTGTGTTTTAAGACCAATGAGGTCAGAAGAATTTGAAATGATTCAACAAATAGCACTGAGCTTCTTACTGTTTTCTCCATTTTACATGTTAAAGAAAGTGGATGCTTAGAAGTTTAGGCAAATTTAACTTATATAGTTAAACAAAAGTAAGAGATGGGGAAGAGAAATTTAATCTTGGTGATATTCTCAACTGCTCCCAGTTACTATTTAATGATAGATAGCTCCCCCACCCGTTTGAAAAGTTTTGTGAATTATTCTAGGAAGTGACATAAAAAAAAGGAAATTCAAACATAAAAGTGACATAAAAGGAAATTCAAAAAAAAAAAAAAAGAATCCTAGTACATGTGTGAGAAACCCTTCCTAAGTTACTACAGCCAATGTGAGCATATGTTGAACCTGAAAAACATTCCACTAGCTCACTTACACCTTCAATAACAAATGCCTCTGGGATCCTTATCCCTCAGATTTGACATAGTCCTGAGCTCATTTTTTTTTATATGTATTTAATCTTATTCCTGGAAAATACAAGGCAGTGCACACATGTGCTTAGCACCTCTTTTTTGGAAAAATCTGTGAATAGTACTTCACATGCACAACACTAATAGGTAGTATCTCCATCTTACAGAAGATAAGATTGAGTCTCAGGAAAAGCAGTGCTGTTTACAAGTCTGCTTTGAAATTCAGGTGTATACAGAAGCTGTGTGTCTCTGTGGTGTTCTTCATTTACCTTCTATGTGATTATTCTACAAGATGGGTAATGGATTCTGGTGGGATTCACAAATATTTAAGATGTTTGTTAAAATTATGGATCACAAACCCTCACTCAAATTTACTGCCTTACAAAGGACCTTACAGTGACAAACAGAAAGGAACACTGGGACTGTAAGACTGATGCTATTTGGGGGAGAATGGAGAGAGATTTGAAAGTCAAGTGGGGATTCCATGAACATTGGTGGAGGAATACTGACACTTTGGTGGAAGGTGTAGAATAGCAAAACATTTTTAGGAGATTCAAATGTGTACCTCAAAACATGCACAGTTTTGTATTGTGGGTGCTTAACCAGGTGTGCCACCACCTGGTCCACCACACACAGTCTTGTAAACCAATGTTACTTCTTTTTTATTTATAGAAATGTAATGATCTGTTTTTAATTGATTTAATAATCATTAACAAGACCATAGGATAAGAGGGATACAATTCCACACTATTTCCACCACTAGAGTTCCATATCCTATCCCCTTCACTGGAGATTTTCCTATTCTTTATTCCTCTGGGAGAATGGACCCAGGATCATCATAGGGTGCAGAAGGTGGAAGGTCTAGGTTCTGTAATTGCTTCCCCACTGAACATGGACATTGGTAGGTTGATTCATACTCCGAGCCTGTCTCTATCTTTCCCTAGTGGGGCAGGGCTCTGGGGAGGTGGGGCTCTAGGACACATTGGTGAGGTCTTCTGACACACACACACACACACACACACACACACACACACACACATCTCCTTCTTTAAACTTTCCATTCCTGCTAGAGAACCAGATACCACAAAGGCTATGATAAAACAAAAAACAAACAAAAACTAAGATCGACACTCAAAATGGTAGACTGACAATGTTCTTGATCTACATGAAAGTATTATGCAGTTTTCAAAGCAAATATATAGTCTTTTTTTTCCCTTTGTACAAACCATACTGGAATTGTTTCAGATTTAAAAGCATCTATATTAATGGTCAAGTTAGAAAGAATGCCTGAGCTGGACTGTACCCACATGACTAGAAAAAAATCAAACACAGCCCAAAAGATTGGCATTTGGGAAGGTCTGAGGAGGGCAGCTCTACATTAAATCAACAAATAGACAGCTTCTCTCAGCAGAGTCTCTGAGTTGTCAGTTGCACAAAGTCCACATAGTCTACAGACAGACTTTTGTTCTTTTTGCCCTTTCATATCCGGGCCCAGTCTAACCAGCAGCTATCTGCATATGCGCTTTGCTTACTGCCTAATCCATAGTTCCTCCAACCAAACACCCCCACATGCACACACAAACAAGCGGGGCTGTTATTTTCTGACTTTCAGCACTGAAAGATCATAATTAGATATAATTTCCCAACCACACAATTGCACTCCTGGAGCAGCCTCAGGTGTTATTATGAAGGCTGTCCCAGTACCTGCTGCCTACACTGTACTCAGTGGGGAAGGGTGGCCTCTCATTCACAATTAAATGTTTTGAAAGAAAGCCTATGGGCACAATAAGGTTCAGTCACTAAGCAGAAATGAGAACTGGAGTTTCCTTGCTTTGATAGGCATGCAGATGTTTTAATTAGCTACTCATCCAGGATTTAAAACATTTCATCTTTGCTATAAAAAGCAGAGAATGATGACAAACTGGCTTCCTGTGCAAAAAAAAAAAAAAAGAAGGAATAAAATCGATTTAAAACATTGTCCACATATTCAATCACTGTCACTTCACTTATGTTTTTCTTTATGGTACTCATTTTTTTAAATTTTTATTTATTAAAAGGAGACACACAAAAAATAGGATAAGATGGGTACAACTCCACACAGTTCCCACCACCAGAACTCCATATCCCATCCCCTTCCCTGATAGCTTTCCTATTCTTTATTCCTCTGGGAGTATGGACCCAGGTTCATTATGGGGTGCAGAAGGTGGAAGGTCTGGCTTTTGTAATTGATTCCCCGCTTAACATGGGCATTGTTAGGTCGATCCATGCTCCCAGTCAGTCTCTTTCTTTCCATAGTGGGGCGGGGCTCTGGAGAAGTGGGGCTCCAGGGCACATTGATGGGGTTGTCTGCCCAGTTATGTCTGGTTGGAACCTGGTGGCTGAAAAAAGAGTTAACATATAAAGCCAAACAAATTGTTGACTAATCATGAAGATAAAGGCTGGAATAGTTCAGATCAAGAGTGGGAGTGGGTCTCCATTTTGTAGATAATTAGTAGTCCTATTTTAGTTGTATTCCAAAGAGCCCATGACTATACTAGGTTTGTTTGTTTGTTTGTTTCTGAGCCTGACACCTAATATGCAGATGGATCCAAGTTATTGTCTGGCAAGATGATGTCATGGTTTGGAAAATGGGAAAAGGACCAGAAAGTTGGATCAGGGAAGAGAGTAGCTCCCAAAGGTGGGAAAGGTGTATAAATATTGTTGACTGTAAGTCCATTGATTTGATCTGATCTGGGGCCAATATTCAGCTTAAGAGCCTAGGTGACCTCTGCATCCCTGTAGATCTGATCTCACATTTTGTGGTCATGAGTAGGATTGTTCCAAGCTGCCCTAATTTCAGGACCCATCTTCCTTAGGTGCTCATTATTTTTTCCATTCTGTGATTAATATATATAGAAAATATGGAAATACAGAATTATTCAGTGAAAAACCTGTGGTCCAGTATTTCAAGTAAATTTGTTTTTAATATTTTCAAGTATTTCTATCCATTCTCTTACTCATGCACATACAATAATTAATATTGTAGCAGTTGTATATGGGTTTGCTTGGGTTTTTTGTTTGTTTTGTATTAAAAGAAAAGAGTATGGGGAAACATTCATGCCATTAAAGCCAGTTCTTTTTTTATTATTTTTTTAATTTTTTAAATATTTATTTATTTCCCCTTTTTTTTTGCCCTTCTTGTTTATTGTTGTAGTTATTGTTGTTATTGGATAATTGTTGGATAGGACAGAGACAAATGGAGAGAGGAGTGGAAGACAGAGAGGAGGAGAAAAAGATAGACATCTGCAGACCTACTTCACCACTTATGAAATGACTCCCCTGCAGGTAGGGAGCCGGGGCTCGAACCAGGATCTTCACCCCAGTCCTTGTGCTTTGTGCCATGTGTGCTTAACCCGCTGCAATACCGCACGACTTTCTAAAGTCAGTTCTTTTAAAATATTTTTTCTTTTTTTTAAAATTTTTTTAAAAATTTATTCCCTTTTGTTGCCCTTGTTGTTTTATTGTTGTAGTTATTATTGTTGTCGTCGTTGTTGGATAGGAGAGAAATGGAGAGAGGAGGGGAAGACAGAGAGGAGGAGAGAAAGATAGACACCTGCAAACCTGCTTCACCGCCTGTGAAGCGACTCCCCTGCAGGTGGGGAGCCGGGGTTCGAACCGGGATCCTTATGCCAGTCCTTGTGCTTTGCGCCACCTGCGCTTAACCCGCTGCGCTACAGCCCAACTCCCAAATATTTTTTCTGACTCTTTTATATTAGATCTTATGATCTTATTTCATTTTATTTTCCTGTGTTGGATCCCAGTTCTAGCACAGACTCTGAGGACTTAGCCCATCAGTAACACGGAGCTCATGCTGACTATCTGGCTTGTTTTTTACGACCCCCCCTTTTCTTGCCCTTGTTGTTTATCGTCGTAATTGTTGTTATTATTGTTGCTGTTATTGCTGTTGTTGTTGTTGGATAGGACAGATAAATCGAGAGAGGAGGGGAAGACAGAGACAGGGAGAGAAATACAGACACCTGCAGACCTGCTTCACTGCTTATGAAACGACACCCCCCCACCCCAGCAGGTGGGGAGCCTTTTACAACTTTTCTCCCTTCATTCCTTTCAAAAACTGACTATGGTAGCTACTCTTCCTTTATACTCTAGCTCATATGGCATCTGTAGCTGCTCATACCTACACACTTTCTTTTTAAACTTGTTAAGGTTAAATCCAAATCCTATACAACTCCCTCTTGAACTGTTTCTTCTCTGCTCCTTTCTTTCCCAGGTTCAGCATGGACTTTGCATCAGATACATTCAACCACTGTGGTTCTTCAAATACTGCCTTCTCATGCCTGTTTTAGTATGTATTGGCTTTATTTCCCTGGACTCTCTCCCCGTGCCTCCACTTACCTTTTTAAATTTATTTTATTTTTATTTCTTCAGCTCCATTCATGCTTGAGAAGTCACTTCTAGTATCAGCTTCCTGTTAGTCTCAACCCCACTGGAGGTTTCCAACCCATCTGGCCAACGAACTCTTCAACCCTGATAGTCTTTAACCGATAAAATACTTTTCTTAGTAAGATAGATACTCAACTTCAAATTTCATGACTTTGAATGCTTGTTAACTTATTTTTACTTATTATTTCTTAAAAAGAAATCAATCTTGTATCAGGCCTTTATCCTCTGGTTCCTTTCACTTTGACTCTAGATGCTTTTTCATGTTACATATAGTCTGATGTTTAGCAGCACCTTGCAATGTCAGTCTAATATCAACCTAATTAGTTTGCAGTATAACTATAGTTATATTGTGAGAGATTATTAACAAGTTAAGGAGGCTCAGTTACCTAATATTGGGAAAAATAGATCTCTCAAGGACTGGTGAGATAGTTCACCTGGATAGTGTGCCTGCTTTGTCTTGTGCACACCCTGGTTTAGCATGCTTCCACTACAGTGGGGGGATTTTTGGTGTTATGATATCTTTCTCATTCACCCTCTCACTTTCAATTTCTGTCTGAAAAAGTCAAATCAGAGAGGTGAAGTCCTGACAATGACAAAAACCTCTTAGTTCCTAGCATAAGAAACAAAGTAGTTGGTAGTTGATAGAAAAAAGTCTTGTGTTCCATTCCCATCTGTCTCATACCAGCCATGTGACCTTATTTAAGCCTCAGAGTCATGGGCTCTATATCTGTTTACCCATGTAACATCAGTATAGGTTAGTTCTTAGGGTTTTCCTCAGTATATAAATGATACTTGGCCATCATTTAGTAACTGTCTTTAAGAGAACATTCTCAAGCATCTATTTTTTCTCTAAAGGGATTGCATAAAGTATGTCTATTGAAATTCCATGTCAAATACATGATATGTTGTGGTTATTGATATTTGTTATTCACACCAAAGTATCTGATTAAAAGTTGTCACTGGAGCTTGGTGGTGGTCCATGCAGCTGAGCTCACACATTACCAGGCATGGGAACTGTAAGGTCTGATGGATCCTTGGCAAATGACACCTAAGAGAAGCAATGAGGCCGTAGGTATCATCAAGCAGGGCTTTATTCAAGTGCTCCTGGGTGATGTTTGCAGGTTCTGAGAGAGAGTGGGGCTCATGAAGTCGCACCCAGGGTCAGGGAAGGGAGTCTTTATAGGGTGGCAGAGATGGGGAAGTTTAACAAACAGGGAGGTTTCCATGACAGTCTGGTTTTCGAAACTGCTGATTCCCATTGCACGTTCCAGGAACTGGCTACACTTGCATCCGGGTTTTGCATTCTTGTGGCTGAGTGTTTTAGCCACAGGCCTCCTATCTTCAAAGGTCAGGGCCACCCAGACCTAACAGGAATCATGGTTCAAACCCCCAATCCCCACCTACGGTGGGTAGCCTTCAGGGGCACTACTTCACTCCTCCATCTCCCCTGCCCCCTCTAATTTTTTCCTGTCCTATCAAATAAAAGAAAGAAGAAGAAAATAAGGTAAATATAGCCTCCATATTTGGGAGATTTGTCCTGCAGGCACCAAGCCCAAGTGATAATCCTGGAGGCAATAAAAAAAATTGAAACAGAAGCAGAGAGCATGGCATCTATCTCTAAGTCTCTAAAACCAAGCTCAGTTCCTAGCACATGTTCCTCCCACAATATAGACTTGAATCTGTGTCAGCAGAAGTTTTTTAGGGCTCTGACATTTTGTTTTTAAGGCATTCACCCATCTATGCTATGCAAGCTATGTTTTCTGCTCCATAGGTTTTACTTCTACTTGATTGTCATACACACTCTCATCATTAGAGGTGTCTGTGTCTTCCATAGTCCTATGTATGTATCTGGGATACAAATACATTTAAATCCATGTTGATTATTGAAAAGGGTTTCCAAGTATTTCATAGTTGTTATGCCTTGTTGTTGTTCCCTCTACTCATCTCACTCTATCCTACTGTGATTCCCAAAGTTTCTTTGTTTTTGTTTTCGTTTCCTTCAAAGCACTCATTTCAGTAGAAATGAATCTCTGGTGGGTTCTCATGTTATATGCCAAGCTGCCTTATAAAGCCCACGAAAACATATGAAGAATAAATCCCAGGGCAGGTGGAACTTGTATTCATGCATCTAATTAACCTTTAATTGTCTATGTGACTGCCTTGCAGTTCAATAGTTGTCTTGATTTTCATTATGCATCTAATTAGCATGGCTTAATTGGATTTTTATGTCAGATTTTATTATATCAGTTTGCTTACACAATTTCAGGACACACAAGGGAATTCTGATATTGTATTGCTTAAGTGCTATATACCTGTTGGATTTTTTTGTTGTATTTTTACTCTTCAGGAAAAAAATGAGTGCTCTGGCCAATTTTTCCCACTAGGGTGTAGAAGTAGTCTATGAAATTCCATAAGGATAGTAACAGCATTTCTGTTAACTATCCATAAATTACTAACACGACTAGTCCACTCTGTTTAATCACTGTTCTTCTCAATAAGTGAAGGTTGACAGACATGATATTCTGGAAAAACTGGAACTATAAAAAACTAAACCTAAGTACTTCAATATGTGGCAAAATAACAAATGTCCAGATATTTATAGGTCGGGCTTTATGAACATATAACTATAATTTCTTACAGAAATCAATGAGTTGTAATTAGGTGTCTGCAATGAGATGGATAAAATGTAAAATAATCAGTGTGTAAATTTTATTCCCTACATCTGATTTTTTTTTTTTTTACCAGAGCACTGCTCAGCTCTGGCTTATGGTGATGTGGGGGATTGAACCTGGGACTTTGGAGTCTCAGGCATGGAGTCTCTTTGCATATGCTATCTACTATGCTATCTACGCTCCGCCCATCTGATTTTCTTTTCTTTTCTTTTTTGAATGTCTATTTTCTTTCCTATAACCTTGCTTACAATCACAATAATTTTCATTTTTAATTGTTAGTGTTATTTTCTTATTCCACAACCTTATTTATACACTACTGAAAACTAATATGGATTCAATTTAAATAATTCTGCCCATTTACAGCAGAATTGCTCCTAATATAGGCAATGATTCTAGTTTCCCACAGCCTCCATGAGTCCTTGCTTTACTTTCAGTTTCTTTCTTCTGTTGACTTTAGAAGAGCTACCAGTTTGACTTATTTTCTGTATCTCTCTTCTTCATCTCTCTCTCTCTGTATACTAGAGAGATATAAAAGATATATTGTTTAACATAATCCTCAATTTATCACTAATAGTGAAAGTGTTCAGTGACAATCACCTTAAGTATGGAAGCAGTAGTATGATGCAGAATGAGAGTACAGGCACATGCTGTCTGATGTAGAAAAAAAGGAACCAAAAATAATGACTGTTTTCCCTACGCGGTGCTTGATTTACTATATAGCCTTGGACACACCATGCTTCTCATCCACTCACTTTCCATCTGGAGACCTAAGACATTGGTCCTTATAGGAATGGGTAAGGGTGAATTTTGCCATACATTTTTTTGATGGACATTATTTGGAAAATTCCAAAACTATTCTGAAGTGTAACTTACTTCATATTTATTTAGCATCCTCGATGTTCTAAGAATTATCCTGAATATCAGGAATATAAAGATAAGTTGGACATTACAAAAGAAGAGAAAACTGGACTCAAATGTATTTGAAATACTTTCTATAATCCCATAATAAATTCAACTGAATTGTATTGTAATTCAGTTAGTTATACATTTTGGTAAATTATATTGTTGTTTACAACTCTTTGCTCTCTCATATGCATTAATCACCTTTGCCATGTGACTCTGTAGTGACTCCATTAGAGTTTGTCAAAGTGTACATTCCTCTCTTACTAATTAAGTTTGGCAAAGTGTTTTGCTTTATCCAATGAAATAAAGTCAATAGGTATAATGGCCTACTTCAAAGTTAAGCTCTGAAGATTCATGGGTAGTTTCTGTCAACCTGTGTGGATTCTCTGTCCTTTGCTATGAAAATGTCATGTGTGGTGTTAGAGATTGAAACTAGACTTTAGTTTTTCAAATAATACACTTTATTAACTGAGATATCTCCCTTGCTACATCTCAAAAGATGACTCATAGTTGGAACTTAGTAAGAAACAATGACAGTGAGTGTTGGAGGAAAAGAGAGGGTTGGATCAGGGGGAAAAAGGACAATCATGTCTAAATAGACATAATCTGTAAACAGATTGTTGTAAAGGTGATGGTTAGCATGTCTACAACCTTAGGGGAACTGTAGTGGATTGCAGTGGGGAGACTCAAAATGAAGATTCAAAACTTTGGTAGTGGAAATGGTGTGTATTTAAACACCTGTTGACATGTAATTTTGTAAAATAAAAAAAATTAAAGTAAATAGATAAATAAATAAGTAGAAACAATGACAGGTAAAACACAACATGAAATTTGGATGGGGTTTGATGTATTTCACCAAAGCAATGGGCATTGGGGAGTAGGGAAAAAAGATGGGAAGGCTTAGGGATTATTTGGAATGTTTAAATTAATTTAACATTGAAAACATCCTCAGTCAGAGATTAGAGGTTGATAAATATTCTATATAGGGCTGGTATTACTACATGTTAATCAATATATCTGAATTTATTTATAGCTGACTCTTCTGAGTTGTGCATACAGTTTGTATAAACAAAACTATAGCTATACCTTCTCATAGTTCTGCAGAGCACTAGGGAGGTAATGTCTAGTTATGTTTTAGGATTTATAAAGTTTTCTTTCAGGGAGGGGTAAATTTTTGAATACTTTTATGGATGTATGAAAGTGAATCAAATGGAGAAGTATGGGTTGGCTTTTAGGGAAAGACAAAAGGGTCAAGACTGGGGACTTGTAAAATCTTTGGGAAGAGATGACACATTATGTCTGGAGAGTTGCCTACCTTTAATAAAAGAAAAAAAATGAGCACAAACAGATATAATAATATAACAATAGTATAATCAACCATCAACAACACCCTCCTTCAGTTGTTATCAACAGGTTCATGTCGATCTTGTTTTATTTGTACTCGCACTTCTACTGTTCCCTGAATTAATTTGAATAAAATTTTAAATAAATATCATTTAATTTGCAAAGAATTCAACTTGCATCTTCAAGAAATAAGGACTCTTTTAAATAAACATATCTGAATACCTTTATTACACCTCAAATAACTAGTAATATATCTATACAATTGTAATTATAATTACAATTGTAATTGTAATTGTAATTTTCTTTGCTCATAATTATGTTCAATTTGTTAAATCAGGAATCAAAATAAGTCTCATAGTATATTTTTAATTTATCTCAAATATATTTATTGATCTATGCATTTCCTTTTGCATTTTTAAAATTGTTATTTTGTTGTTCATTCTGTTGTTTCCTAACATATGGAATCTGCTTATTGTAACTTTGAGGGTTTTTTTATAAGCAAACAAAGCATTTTAATGTTAAGAGTATAAGGGGACCCATAAATTTCTTTTTGTGTTGTCATTGTATTGGGGGGATAATGGTTTACAGAACAGTTGTTGACACATGGGTACATTGACTCGTCTTTCCATGACAGGTGTCTGTAAAACACTCTTATCCCAAATTTTGGTCCTTTTCCACCATCTTGTACCAGGACTTTGAAGCTGGCCCTCACCAACCTTTCTTTCCCTTCCTCCCCAGAGTCCTTTGCTTTGGTTCAACACACCAACTCCAGCCCAAGTTTTACTAAGTGTTTATCCTTCCTGTACTTGTTTCTTAAGTTTCACCTCTGAGTGGGATCATCTGGTATCCATCCTCTTTCTGGCTTATCTCACTTTGAAATGTTTTTAACAGGATTTTATGACCCCCAATACTTTCTGTTAACTGTTGTTTAGCTCTAGACACTGAGGTTATCTTATATTTGCCTTTTCTTTTTTAAGACAATACTACATCTTAGGCAATTTATCTTAGGCAGTGTATGAGTTTATTAGAAAATTAATCATTATTTTGTCTCTCTTTTGTGACATTAGCAGTCATTTTATTTATTTATTTATTTATTTTAACCTTCAGAAAATGATTTTATTTTTCTTTGCCAAAAATCTCATTAGTGTTCGAATGACATTTGTTGAGATCTTTTGTTGTAATATTTGTTTCCACTCATGTTATTATTTTTTTATATATATACAAAGGAAAACCTGACAAAAACCACAGGATGAGAGGGATACAACACCACAAAGTTCCCACCACCAGAACTCCATATCCCATCCCCTCCCCTAATAGCTTTCCTATTCTTCATCCATTTGGGAGTATGGACCCAGGGTCACTGTGGGGTACAGAAGGTGGAAGGTGTGGCTTCTGTAATTGCTTCCCTGCTGAACATGGGCGTTGACAGGTCAATGCATACTCCCAGCCTGCCTCTCTCTTTCCCTAGTGGGGTGGGGCTCTGGAGAAGCAGGGCTCCAGGACACATTGATGGGGTTGTGTGTCCAGGGAAGTCTAGTTGGAATCATGGTAGCATCTGGAACCTGGTGGCTGAAAAAAAAGTTAACATATAAAGCCAAAGAAATTGTTGATGAATCATGAACCTAAAGGGTGGAATAGTGCAGATGAAGAGTTGGGGGGTCTCCATTTTGTAGATAGTTACTAGGCCTATTTTAGTTATATTACAAAGAGCCTGTGACTATACTAGATATTTTTTTCTTGAGCCTGAAGTCTGATATGCAGGTGGATCCAAGTTATTCTCTGGCAAGATGATGTCATGGCTTGGGAAAAGGACCAGAAATTTGTATCAGGGAAGAGAGTAGCTCCCAAAGATGGGAAAGGGGTATAAATATTGTTGACTGTAAACCCCATCAATTTGATGTGATATGGGGACTATATTCAGATTAGAAGCCTATGTGACATCTGCATCCCTGTACATCTGAGCTCACATTCTGTGGTCATGAGTAGAAACATTCCATGCTGCCCCAATTTCAGGACCCATCTTCCTCAGGTATAGCATAGAGTATGCTCTCCAGCCACCCTTTGGAGGATGGAACATTCTCTACCATTGTTGATCCAAGTTGAGGGCAAAGTCCTATGGGGGGGGGGAGCACAAAGGGGTCTGTTTTGTTGTTCCTGATAGAGATGACTGGTAACATTGGGAAGAGGGATTTATTCTAAGTATAGGCCCTTCATGTCTGAGAATCCCAGGACTCCCAGACTAGGGCCCCAGCTGATGGGGTGACCTGATAGTGACTAAAGAGACATCGTTAAAGTATGCCAGTCTTTTGCCCTTATTCAGATTTTGCAGTCCTTGCTTTGATAAAGTTAGCTTTGTAGTGAGTGAGGGAAGTATAATAGGAAGTAGGTGAGGAGGGTATCTAAGTTTAAGTAGAAAATATTTCATTAGGAACAATACTGACTCACTGCAGACTATTGTGCACTTTTGCTTTCAGGTATATATTTTACCCTAATTTATGAATACATATGAACATATGCCCTATCTCATGGGACCTGGTCTATATCTAGGTTTTGAGACTTTGTTAGGAAGTGAACCACCTGGAATGGAATTAGAGAATCCTATAAAAGGAAAAGTTTCACCCATGTAATGAGGCTGAAGTGTTGACATTGCATGCCTGAAGTCTCTGGACATAGTCTGAAGTGAAGCATGCTGAGGTGGTACTAATTGCATTGATTAGGTTGAGATCAGCAGATGCAATATTAACCATTATTTAACACTTGAAAAGTGATGATAGTGATCATTTAATTCCATTATTTCTTCACTTAAACTGAGGTATTACTGTAAAGAAAAACCACCCCACATCAACTATTTAGCTAGCTAATATGAAACATACCATGATGCTTGCTTGGTACTTTCTTTTGACTTACCACATTTCAGATCACACATTGATAGATGCCTCAGTAATCACCAGTTAATCAATCTAACTTTAAAAATATCACTGTAAATAGATTAAGAAATATTTGGTTTGTTTTCAATCATTAAACTTGTTAACCTCACTGAAACTCATGTTTGTATATCCTTAGGTAGTAGGAGATAGTTCCACTAGGTGCTTACAGATATTTTGAAACTCTTTTCCTCATATATAATATATTTTGTGCTCATCATTTATTTCTTTCTGACATCCTGAACCTTTCCAGTTTTCCAGGAAATTCTGTTTTCTTTTAGCAGGATGTAGAATTTCTCTGGAGACTTATTGACAGCTAAAATTGCTTATTGCTATTGGGTTACCAATTAATATTAGGTCTCTTTATTGCTAGAACAAAAGATTTTCTAAAATGCATGTGAGATATGTACTCCTAGTTCCAGTTCAAATTCAGAGTTACGGCATTTTCATCACCTTCAGAAATCACACATTTTTTCTGTATTCTCATGTTGAAAATCTGGCTGCCAAAGGTACAAAATTGACTACTGATTTGCCTCAGCATACAATATATAAAAGATACACAGTAGTAAACTTTGAAAAATAATGGAACTACCATCAAATTTAATTATTTATTTTTTAGGGTAAATCTCTTTGGAAATGTACAGTTAAAACAGTGTTTGTTTGTTTGCTTGCTTGTTTCTAGGAACTGGGGCTTTACCACTCCAGGATCACTATTTCAGGTAGTACAAGAGAAAGACAATGAGAAAGAGGGAAACAACAAAGAAACTTTCTCTGGGTCATGCAGTCAGTGGGGTGAATGGGCCAACATGTACGAGAACCTAGTTTCCAGCTCCTGATCTACACCTGCGGAGCTCGAGCTTCATGAAGGGTGCTGTAGGTGTCTCCTTTCTCTCCACACCCCCTCTTTTTACTTTTCCCCTCAGTATTTCTTGAGCTGTGCTCCAGGTGCTGGGACCCAGAAATGACACTTGAAAAAAGTGGGGTGAGGTAAAGGAGGAGGACAAGGACAAGAATGAGAAGTTTTTTGTTTGTTTGTTTGTTTGTTTTTTTACAATATGGTGGGAATGTTATAAACACTGTTTATAACAATTTGGGAATTTTCCTTCTATATAGTAATGACACCAATGAGATATATAATTGAGTTTGTTTATTTTATTTATTTATTTTTATTTAAGAAAGGATAAATTAACAAAACCATAGGGTAGGAGGGGTACAACTCCACACAATTCCCACCACCCAATCTCCATATCCCACCCCTTCCCCTGATAGCTTTCCCATTCTCTATCCCTCTGGGAGCATGGACCCAGGGTCATTGTGGATTGTAGAAGGTGGAAGGTCTGGCTTCTGTAATTGCTTCCCCGCTGAACATGGGCGTTCACTGGTCAATCCATACTCCCAGTCTGCCTCTCTCTTTCCCAAGTAGGGTGGGTCTCTGGGGAAGCTGAGCTCCAGGACACATTGGTGGGGTCTTCAATCCAGGGAAGCCTGGCCAACATCCTGATGACATCTGGAACCTGGTGACTGAAAAGAGAGTTAACATACGAAGCCAAACAAGTTGTTGAGCAATCATGGACCCAAAGCTTGGAATAGTGGAGAGGAAGTGTTAGGGGGGTACTTGCTGCAAACTCTAGTGTACTTCTGCTTTCAGGTATATATTTTGCAGTAATTTATGGATACGTGTGAACATATGCTCTCTCTCACAGAAACTGGTGTATATCTAGGTTTTGGGACTTTGTTAGAAAGTGAACCATCTGAGATGGAATTAGGGTGTACTATAAAAGGAAAGGTCTCACCCGAGTAATGAAGCTGAAGAGTTGTCATTCCACACCTGAAGTCTCTGGACACAGTCTGAGCTGAAACATGTTGAGGTGGCAATCGTTGTGTTGATCAGGTTGTGATCGGCAGATGCAATATTATTTGATATGGATTGGGAGAGGCATACGGGAAAGCGGGCCCTATCCAAGGGTTCCAGGACTGGGCGAAGTAGAGGCTCTATAGTGGAGATGTGAGGTTCCTGCTGTCTTAGGGTTCTGAAAGACAATCGATAGTTAATGTTATCATCACATTAATTGGTAATTGGGTTAACTTTGAAAAGTCCTTTTGCTAGGGTTTGCTGTACAGTACCCAGTATCTTGTGTATAGCTGTGCTATTGGTTGCTTGCTTATTTTATTTTTTAAGAATGAAGGATTGATGTTCTTGGCAGCACAATTTGTAATAGCCAAAACCTGGAAGCAAGTGTCCAGTAACAGATGACTGGCTGAGCAAGTTGTGGTGTATATATACAATGGAATACTACTCAGCTATAAAAAATGGTGACTTCACCATTTTCAGCGATCTTGGATAGACCTTGAAAAATTCATGTTAAGTGAAATAAGTCAGAAACAGAAGGATGAATATGAGATGATCCCACTTTCAGGCAGAAGTTGAAAAACAAGATCAGAAAAGAAACTGGAATTGGCGTATTGCACCAAAGTAAAAGACTCTGGAGTGGGTGGGGAGAATACAGGTCCAAGTAGGATTCAGAGGACCTAGTGGGGGTTGTATTGCTATATGGAAAACTGGGAATGTTATGCATGTTCAAACTATTGTATTTACTGTTGAATGTAAATCATTAATTCCCCAATAAAGAAATTTTTGAAAATTAAGGATTTATTAAAATATTAAATTGTATTTTATAATGATCTAAGCAACACACATAAATTGAATTTTATACTGATCTAAGCAACACACATGATTTCAAAGTTAAGTTTACAAAGAACATTGAAATCAGTCTCTTAGGACATGGGCTAGTTTGTTTTTGCTTCCTCCTTTATCAGGGAAATTTCTGGGAATATAATATCTTTGAGATTTATTTTTTCAGAAAAAATTTAAGGGTCCCCTCTAGATAAGATATCATCTGGATAAGAAGTGAGTTGGCAGTTCCAGGAGGCTGAGGAATAGTGCCAATGTGAAAACAATTCTAAAACTGATAGTTTATGTATCTGATTTGCAGAGCTGACAGTAAAGCATTGCCTGTTGGTCCTTTGTACTCAAGTTGGCAGGGTATCACAGATAAACATTGTAGTACAGTCTTCCTGTTTTCACTTAATAACATATTTTCACCAATACAATATTATTTTACAGTATAAGGAGATTTTAGGGGTATAGTTCCACACCTATGTACATCTGAATGTAAACAACTCCTACAATAATCATTGTTTATATGACATTATGACAAATTCTCCACCTCACTCTACTTCCCACCATAGATTTTGTCGAGTGTAAGAATCAGTTTAGTTATTATTATCACAAGTTTGTCTGTTTAAGTTGTCTATGCTCCACCTATAAGTAAAACCTTCTGTGGTACTTATCTGGTTGTTGTTTTACAGCTCTCAAGTTGTTTCACGTAGCATGGTCACCAACTGTTCCAAAGCTTTTGTTCCAGGTTAAGGTTAAGGTTAAGATGATGCATTGCCATCTTCTGATAATGGTGAAATGCATTCCATTGCATAAGCAGCCATAACTTCTTTATCTAGTCATCTGATGACTGACTCTTAGATTGACTCTACATTTTGACTTGTCTTTTATTTTTTGTTGGTGGTGGTGAAGGTTAATGATTTACAGACACATGGGCACAACTTTTCATCTCCATATGAAAAACATTCTCTCCCTGAACTTAAGGTTTTTTCCACCAGCATGTACCAGAACCGTAAGGACTTTCTACCCATCCCCATCCCTTCTTCCCCAGATTTCTTTGCTTTGATGCAAAGTGAGCTGTCTTGTCAGAACCTCAAGTGTATTAAGTTTTCCAAGAGAGCATAGATTTTATTTTTAATTCTTAATTATTTTTTATTTATTATTGGATAGAGAGAAATTGAGAGGAGAGGGGAAATAGAGAGGGAAAGGGACAGACACCTGAAGCCTGCTTTACACTCATGAAATTTCGCCTCTGTGGGTGCTTGACTAGGTGCTTGAACCTGGGGGTCCTTGTGCACTGTAGTGTTTGTGTTTAACCAGGTGCACCACTGCCTGGCCCCAGCTTGAATTTCACTGACTGTGCTCTTCACACTGTATACCTGTTCCAATCTTTCCCTGGAAATTCACAACCTCTTTGGTAAAAAAATATTGTGATTTTCTTTAACTCTTTACTATAATCTTTACTCTGCTTCTTTGTATTATGTTGAAAGTTTTAAATTTCTTTAAATGCTATTATATTGAATCTTAAAAATTCTTTCTGTACTAAGCCATCCTATTCTGCATTTATTATGTGTCTGTTATAGAGTCATTTTCATTAAGTGAGTTCATGATTTTACACTTGTCTAAGACTTTTTTCTATTTGCACATCTAGGATAGTGTTTGTTATTTACCTGCAGGTGGCACTGTGTCTGTAATTACAGTTTAAAGTTGTGTTGGGAAAGAAGAGGGCATGAACAAAAGATAAGTAAATAGCTGTAATCCCTGGAATTTCCTAAGAAGGCATCATAAATTGTATAATCAAATATTTACTACTTAGGCCTAGTCACCCTTGTGGCATACCCCCTACCTCGCTTCCCTCAAATATTCTATCTACTCAACTAACTACACAAAGAAAGTAATATGTATCTCCTGAACTATTATGACAGCATCAGCATTAGTGCCATGCCTCCTTGGTAATCTTTAGAAGAAACATTGTATACAATTGGGCAAGAGATATACTTGATGTGTATATATATAAAGACTATTATTATTTTTAAAATACTGATTTATTGTTTTTACAGATTCTGTTGAATGAATACAGGACCTTATGCATGCATCATACCACTGCTGAATGGACTCCCCAGGCCATTTCTTTCATGCTTTATTATTTATTTATTTTTTTAATTTGTAGATTGATCTACTTTTCTTAACATTGGGGTAATAGTTCTCTAATTTATCAGATATTACAAAATAGATACCTCTCTCTCTCTCTCTCTCTCTTCTCCTCTCCTCTCCTCTCCTCTCCTCTCCTCTCCTCTCCTCTCCTCTCCTCTCCTCTCCTCTCCTCTCCTCTCCTCTCCTCTCCTCTCCTCTCCTCTCTTCTCCTCTCCTCTCCTCTCCTCTCTCCTCTCCCTCTCTGGGTCCTGATGGAATTGGAGTTCAGAGCCCTCTGGTCATCTTTCACTGACATTTACCCCTCTGAGAGTATGGGCAAAATTCTGTATGGGATGCAGCAGATGGAAGTTCTGGCTTCTGTAATTGCTTATCTTCTGGACATGGACATTGGCAGGTTCCATACCCTCAGCCTGTTTCTGTCTTTCTCTAGTTGGGCAGGACTCTAGAGAGGTGAGGTTCCAGGACACATTGGTGAGGTCATCTGCCCAGGGTGTGCAGGATAAAATCATAGTAGCATCTGCAACTTGGTGGCTGAAATGTAGTAAGGTAGAAAGCAGGACAAAATGTTTAATCAACAGGAACCATCAAGTAGGAATGGAGCAGAAGGGAATAGGGATTTTAGGGTGGCTAGAATGTAGAAGTCTATTTTAGGTATATTCCTGGAAGTTTGTGATGGGTAAATTTTGCTGCTTGTTAGCTTGATCAGCTAACTTGATGGTCTAGAAATATTGTCTGGGAAGATTATGTCAGAGTTGAGGATAGGACTAGAAAAGGAGATCAAGAGGGCTGGGTGGTGAAACACTGGCTTAAACCCACATAATACAAAGCACAAGGACCCATGCAAGGATCCAGTAGAGTCACCGGCTCCCAACCTGCTGGGGGTTGGGGGGGTTCTCTTCACAAGCAGTGAAGCAGATCTGCTGGTGTCTATCTTTCTCCCTCTCTATTATCTCCCCTCCTGTCTCAATTTCTCTCTGTCCCATACAAAAAAAAGTTGGAAAAAAAGGAGTATGCACTTAAAATCTATCAGAATTGAAAAAATTGTCTTAGCTTCATCTGGTACAAATTAGTGAATATAATTACTTCTTTACACAAGTATAATAAAAATTTTAATATGTTAATTTGTTCAAAATAACTAGCAGGTTACTTAGCCAAATGAATATCATCTATTATTATAGGAGGAATACTATTATTATATCTAGTGAAATCATAATAGTAGGAAACATTCAGAGGAACACTGCAAAAATTCATACTTGTGTTATCATTGAACTATATGATCTGCTTGCATGTCAATTTTATTTAATAAAATAAATATGTCCTAACAATTGATGAATTTAATTTTCTGGTACAACCCCCCCCCAAAATTGGGTTTAGTAATTCATGATTTCAAAAAGGTTAAAATTATCTCAGACAATTATACTGATATTGCTTTATTTTTTAATAAATGTTTTAATATTTGAATGGCAAAGAAATTTTAAAAACCAATGAAAGGAATTTAGAAACAATATCTAGCTGAACTGAGTTTTCATTAAATTTATGTTAATTTTTTCATTGTTTTCATTCTCTGTTTGTGATGTAAGATATCCTTATGTTCCTTATCTTTCAAAGAATTTTTAATTCTGTGTTTAACACAAAGAAGGTTGAACCATGCAGAGGTGGAATTTAATTTGTATAAAATCTTCCTAATAGCATAGTCTAATTAAGATACCCATTACATTCATGTAATGCTAATTTAATTTGGAAGCAAATGTAATTGAGCACTATTGGATTTCTTTTAACATGAAATTAATGCAGTGGGCATAAAACAGATGTGCTAATTGGAAATTTTTATCAGAAATATCACATGAGTGATAATTATGACAGCTATCTTTACAGAAATGATTGTTTTGCAGAATCAAGCACATCGGACTAAGTTTAATAGCATGCTTTATAAGAAGCTATACGAACATAATTGTTGAGGACTGTCTTTCTGAAAACCAATACCATGCAATAGTTTTTGGATTTTTTTCATCTCTGCCTTAGAGTGATTGTTATATTGCTGAACTTTATAATGGTAGATTGAGCACACTGACTTTCATTAAGTCAGCAAATGTCAGCCTTTTTGATCTCAGAAATCTTCCAAACCCCTAAAAATCTAAGACTTCAGAGATTTTTCACCGATGTGACTTTATACCTATTGATACTTACATGAGATATTAAGATTGAGGATTAAGAGGGTCGGGCGGTGGCCAGTGGGTTGAGCGCATGTGGCGAAAAGCGCAGGGACCAACGTGAGGATCCCGGTTCCAGCCCCCAGCTCCCCACCTGCAGGGGAGTCGATTCACGGTAGGTGAAGCAGGTCTGCAGGTGTCTGTCTTTCTCTCCTCCTCTCTGTCTTGCCCTCCTCTCTCCATTTTTCTCTGTCCTATCCAACAACGAACGGCATCAACAATGGCAAGAATAATAACCACAACGAGGCTACAACAAGGGCAACAAAGGGGGGAAAAATGACCTCCAGGAGTGGTGAATTCATGGTGCAGGCACCGAGCCCAGCAATAACCCTGGAGGGAAAAAAAAATTGAAGATTAAAACATATTGTGTCCTGGCTTGCAAAGAATCAAGTCCAAAATTTTTCTCCTTGAATAAAAATGGAATTTCAAATAGACTTCTGTTGTAATTAGTTAACATCTAGAATAAAACATAATGGTTAGTTCTGAGAATCAGTCCTGAGCTGATTAACAGGTGAAAAAGCAGGAGAGAGAAAGAGAGAGAGAGACCTTCTAGTACATCCATAATGCACCCATGTGCTGATGAATCTTGAATCCAGAACCTTGCATTTGGTAAGGTGCATGTGTTTCACAGCTTGGCCTAGCCCAAGGAGGTGATATTTAAAACATTAGCTTTGAAATTACTGTGTAAATAAATATATAATTTTATTAGTCATGCTCTTTAATGCTCTCTTGCCACACTGGTGACAAAGTAAAAGGAATTAATTTAAATGTGGCGTCATGTTCTCAAATATACACAGTACCACTTCTGAGCCATTTGTCTAGGACCAATATATATATATATTATTCTTCCATTTTTGAGAAAGAAAGAGACATTCAGAAAAAGAGTAGATATACCACAGCACTTCCCCACTATGCCCAGAGTGTCTCTGGTGCCACCCATGATACTCTTATGTGATGCTGGAATTGAATACAGGGCCAGCCTCTCAAAAGGAAAGCTACCTGATCAGCTCTTTCCTGGCACAAAACGGAATTTTTCTTTAAGATAACACTGGCAGCTTTGAGTGGAAACCTGATCTACTACATTCTCAGTGTCCCTCCAAGCCACATAAGGATTTGTTAAACTTAATCTAAAGTAAACTCCCAAGTAAAATGTCAGTATCAAACTGTAGAAATGGCAGCTAAGAGTTCATCCCATAGAAACATTTTTTTGCAAATATTATTTTAGATTTAATGCTCTTCTACAGAGAGTGGGTAAGCATTTTATTTGTATTTATTTATTTGTTGATTTCTTTATTTTTACCAGAGCACTGCTCAGCTCTGGTTTATGGTGGTGCTGAGGATTAAACCTGGGATCAGCGGTGTCTTAGGCATGAAAGACTTTTTGCATAACCACTATGCTATCTTTTCATACCTGATTCTTCTTTACTCAAGTCATATCCTGTCAAATATTGTGTCCTGACAGCAAAGAATAATGAATCCAAACTCTTTCTCCTTGAGTAAAAATGAAATTTCAAATATACATCTAGAAGAAAACATAAAGGATGGTTCTGAGATTCAGTCTCCCTAACATTCTAAAGGCTTTCATGTTTTGATGATCCTTTTCTTCAATCATTCTAAAGGAATTATGGAAAGAATGAGAAGCAGTGACAGAGGAAAACTAACTAGACTAGATTTGTTAACTTCTGTCTATTTCATGGTGTTATCTGTTCTTGTATTCTTTAGATTTCACAGTTACCACTAGACTCACCTTTTTCTTTTGTTCCTTTTTTCCTAGAAAAGGTCAGTTTTATCATTCTATCCATTCCCATGTTTATGACCAGCAGTGCCCGAGCCAGTGAAGAGCATTTTCTTATGGAATCTCTTGGCAGAGAACTAATAAATGACACTGAGTGTGATGGCCACCATTGAAAGATGCACACTGAATATTTATAATCAATGAAATGATTCACTGAAGCTGCCAAAGAGGAAACTACATAAAATACTTTAAAAACACACTATTCTAATTTAAAAAAAAAAACTTAAAGATTTTTTCTTTAACTTTAAAGTTCATGCCATTTAGCTGAGTTATAAAATTTCTGGCCACAATTCAAGTCTGTTTTGAATTGATCACTATTCTCTAATGAGGAACTTTACAATGTCCTCATAACAGCCCACAACTCAGGATATAGAATAAGCCAATCAAATTAACCGTGCAAATGCTCAATGAAGCAAATGATTAAAAAATTAATGAATGAAAATTAATATTAAAGTAGATATAATTGTATTTTTGTGTTTTTGGTATTGTTTATAGGTCAGGATGAGTTTGTAATAGCTCAAAAGAATAAAGCCAGTCTCATGACTCAAGTAGTATGAAAAATAATGTATATAGTAAAAAATAAAGTAAAATTTATGTGGTGCTTTTGTTTGAGGTTTATCAGATGGTAGGTTTATTATAACACAGGTTTATCTAGGTATATGAAAACCTGGCAGCAGAATAAGCAAAGGGAAAGATCAGCAAGCCATGTGGCATGGCCCACAGTCCTTACGCATTGTTTTATGAGAGTTCATTATCAATGAATGTGGGCCCCAGGGAAATGGCATCAGTGAGTCTGGGGAGAGGAGAAGATCAGTGAAGGGCAAGTAGGGAAAAAGAATGACTTCCAGCAGACACTCTTTTAAGTAAATTCCTATACCCATAATCCCTTGTGAGTTTGCATACATCTGTCATATACTCTTAACATCAGGCTGCTATTTGCTGCTTGCTAATTATGTTCATGTCCCATAATCTCTTTTGTTCACCTTAAGTAAGGTAGGGTCCCCAACAAAAGTGGGCTAGTTTTCTTAGCTTCTGAGTGGTAAAACAAGTCTTTTTTTTCTCTTCTTTTCGCTTTATAAACCACTTAATGTACCAATTTACATTCCCACCAGCAATGCAAAAGGGTTCCTCTGTCCCCACAACCTCTCCAGCATTTGTTGCTGCTGTCATTTTTGATGTATACTATTCTTACAGGAGTGAGGTGGTATCTTAGTGTTGTCTTAATTTGCATTTCTCTGACAATCAGTGACCTAGAGCAGTTTTTCATATGTTTGTTAGCCTTTTGGATCTCCTCTGTGGTGAATGTTTTGTTCATATCCTCTGCCCATTTTTGGATGGGGTCATTTGCTTTTTTGGTGCTAAGTTTGCTGAGCTCTTTATATATTTTGGTGATTAGTTTCTTGTCTGATGTCTTGCATGTGAAGATCTTCTCCCATTCTGTGAGGGGTCTCTCTGTTTGTTTAATAGTTTCTTTGGATGTGCAGAAGCTTTTCAATTTGATGTAGTCCCATTGGTTTGTTTCTGCTTTAGTCTTCATTGCAATTGGGTTTGATTCATCAAAGATGTCCTTGAGGTGTAGGTGGGAAACTGTTTTACCAATGTTTTCCTCTAAGTATTTGATTGTTTCTGGTCTGACAGCCAGGTCTTTGATCCATTTGGAGTTGATTTTTGTTTCTGGTGAGATAAAGTGGTTCAATTTCATTCTTCTGCATGTTACAACCCAGTTTTCCCAGCACCATTTATTGAAGAGAGCCTCCTTTTTCCATTTAATCCTTTGGGCCCCCTTATCAAAGATTAGATGCCCATAGGTGTTGGGATTTATTTCTGGGCTTTCAATTCTGTTCCACTGGTCTGTGTGCCTATTTTTTTTCAATACCATGCTGTTTTGATGATGATGGCTCTATAATATAGTTTAAGGTCTGGGAGTGTGATGCCTCCATTTCTGTTTCTTTTCCTCAAGATGGTTTTGGCAATTCTAGGTGTTTTCAGGTTCCAGATAAATGATTGTAGTGTATGTTCTATTCTCTTAAAGATGCTTGGTGGAACTTTGATGGGTATTGCATTAAATTTGTATATGGCTCTGGGGAGAATATTCATTTTGATGATATTTATTCTTCCAATCCATGAGCATGGGATATCTTTCCATTTCTTGGTATCAGTTTCTATTTCCTTGAGTAGCGACTCATATCTGCAACCCTCAATGACCCTGGGTCCATGCTCCCAGAGAGATAGAGAATGGGAAAGCTATCAGGGGAGGGGGTGGGTTATGGAGATTGGGTGGTGGGAATTGTGTGGAGTTGTACCCCTCCTACCTTATGGTTTTGTTAATTAATCCTTTCTTAAATAAAAAAAGAAAAATAAATAAATAAATAAATAAAATCTAGGGAAAAAAAGAAAAAGAAAATAAAGCTCTTCAAAGAATATAAAAAAAATCTAAAAAAAAAACCACTTAATGCACCATTCTTCAATACTTATTTACTGATAAACATTAAATATAGCTACTTTCTTTATTCAGAGCAATTTAAATCTTTTCTTTGTTTATAACATAAGACAAAGGCTTGTACCCAGGACAGAAACACTTTGCAATTGAATTTTGCTTTTTTTTTTTAATAGGGGCTATACCTGGATATGTGAGAATAAAACTTACCAATTGAAATTGTAAAAACAAATAGTATGCTCTTTTAATTCCATTTGAATTACTGAATTCTATGATAAGCATGGTGGTTTGTAAAAAAGCATGCAATTGTGAGAGAAAACTAGTATAGTTAGAATCATGCCTGATAAACATAAAGGAAAATTCAAGCTCAGAGAAATTGTTGTCTCAACTTTCTACACCTGAGGTTTTGAAATGACTAAAATTTGAATCTGGAAGTTCTGACTTTAGTCACAGCCCAAGTTCTGTTGTCTAAATGGCAATGCCTACCATGAGTTGAGTTAAACAACAAAAAAAATTAAGTCGAGAACTAAGTAGAACAATATTTTCAAACATGTCTCTTTTATATCATTGGGCAGCTACTAGGTACCAGGATTGCTCCTAGCAGATACTGTGCACACTGTGAATAAAACACTGCCCTTACCCTCAAGCTGTAGGCTTGTCAGCAACTATAGAAACCACAGTAAAATAAATAGCTGTCCAGAGAGTAGCTGGGGAGCACAGTGGAGATATGAAAACCTTACCTTCAAGAGTTTCACAAAGCCTTCTCTCACTTACAGCGTGCTTCTTAACCAAACATCTGCTTAACAGAGATCAGAATCATCAATACTTTGCTCAGAATACCAGTATTTGTATGTGTGAAGCAGGAAACACTATCCAAATCTCATTAATCCAAGCAATCCAACCAGCCAGTGCACACATGAGAATAATTGCAATGAGATAACCATGCTTTCATTGTCACCTTTATTTCTCTCTTATGGCCAATGCTTCCAGCAGGCCTACTGGCTTCTATTAACTTCACATGAGACTATATACCTGTTTCTTTATTATCAATGAGTCTGTGAAAAAAGAAGCTCTAAACTCTAAAGCTTAAGTCTAACATCATCCATCCTAAAAAATATCAAGGTACTTCTAGGGCACATGCAACTCGCGGAAGGAGTGGCCTACTGTTTCTTCACAATGCTACCTACTGTTTCCTACTAGCTGTGCTGCCATTCTAACAGCATCAGTGTTTGCTTCTACTCACCTTCATGGATGGTCTTTCAAACTCCATAATGTAACCAGGGACAAGAGGGCATTTCACAGAGCAATCTGACACAATCCCTAATGACAAAATCTGCACCCTCTGTCTCATAAAGCAGTGTCACCTAATATAATAAATGGGTTAATGTGGTGGCACACTTATTCACTCTGGCACTAACTCTGATAGCATAAGACAGGGCAGGCTGCTACCATTTCTAAGGCTCTCTCGAGCATGCAGGATACTGATAAGCTTTTTATTTATGACCCAGTGTTTAGCCCATGTGTGCTTGTATTTTATCTTCTATTTAAGCCTTCCAAAACTCTATCGCAAGTTCTCCTCTAAAGGTGAAGTTTACCAACCATATATCATGCCTTCCTTGACTACTATATCTTTCCTTTGCCTCAGATATGAGCAGGAGTTCTATAGTGTTGGGATATTGTAAGGATGTGGTTGAGCTCAGCAGGGCTCACAAAGCACCCTGCACTCCTGATACTATGGCCTATCTACATAGTCATTGTTTTGCCTGAAAGATCCCCACTCATTCCATTCCTTTGATCTATCTTCTTTCTACCCTCAAGACCCTCCTTGCCTCCAGGGCAGTATTAATCCTACCAGTTAAAACCTTTGCAACAGTTGCTAAGGAAGTTCCTACCTTTCCAGCTCCATTTTGCCTTTCTCTGCCCCTTTCCTAGCCATTTCCATTTCCAACTTGCCACTTCCGGGTCTGTCTTTTGAAAGCTGTGGCTCTCTGATCAATAAAGATATTGCATTGTCTCGCCACCATGTGTTTGGTTCCTGAGTCATCTCCCTTGCGTTGCTGAGTGAGTAGCAGCCCAGGCTGACTCCGGTTGCATTCTCTCCAACACAGAGAGTACGTGCCCTGGAAGAGGCACCCCCATGCTAGCCCAGCAATACAGTCCAAGTGAACTACTAAGTAGTAAAGAAATTCTGTCCTTCTTTTTCAAATTCTGGCTTGGTTCCAGTTTACTTCTCTTTTGGGAAAGGAACATATTCTTTGTTTTTCTCATTATCTTGCTTATATTTTACCAGCCAAAGTCAGTTCTTGTAAACTCACTCATTTAATCTACTCTTTTGATGTGGATGTTAGAAACAGAGAGAAAAATATGAGAGAGTGAGATTGAGATGAAGAGAGAAAGAGAGATACCTGCACCCTTCTCTATCACTCATGAAGCTTCCCTCCCAGCAGATGGGGACTGGATGCTCGAACCCAGCTCCCCAAACATAGTTGTTTGTACACTCAACCTATTGCACCAGTTCTTGACCCCAGTATAACATGTATCTACTTGTATCAGAAAGATTTTCCCAGCATTTGTGTTGTGTAATCATGCATAAATAAAGTTTTAGTCACATGCATATCACACATATTTATATTAAAGTTTATATTTGTATATTCCATTTGCGACTAGTATCAAAATTCTAAAAATCTGATCTCTTTATAAAAGATATACCTATTGGGCGCTGGGCACTGGCACAGCTGGTTAAGTGCACACGGCACGAAGTGCAAGGACCAGAGTAGGAATACCAGTTCCAGCCCCAGGCTCCCCACCTGCAGGTGGGTCACTTCACAGGTGGTGAAGCAGGTCTGCAGGTGTCTATCATTCTCTCCATCTCTCTGTCTTCCCCTCCTTTCTCTATTCTCTCTGTCCTATCCAACAATAATGACAGCAATGACAACAACAACAATAACAATAATAATAACAACAGCAAGAATAAACAACCAGGGCAACAAAAGGGAAAAAATAGACTCCAGGAGCAATGGATTCATAGTGCAGGCACTGAGCCCCAGTGATAACCCTGGAGGAAAATAAATAAATACATAAATAAATAAATAACATATACCTGTCTCCTGATTGTTATGTCTCATATTAATTTATCTAAAATGGAGCTGCTGATTAGTTCTCATTGCTGATAAGTTTCAGCTAGTGAATCTCTATTTCCTTAGCCAAAACTGAATTTCTGGGTGCAGGACTCTGAAATCAGTATTTCTTACAAGCTGTGTCGATGACATTAATATGAAACTAGATATAGAAATTCAGCCTTCTAGAAGGCTCTATTGATTTGACACTGAAAGAAGGTTGTACTAAAAAAAAAATCATTTCTTTTCTTCTTCAATCAATATTCATTGGCAAAAATTATTCAAAAGGCAAGTTATATTAAATATTATACCTACTCACATTAAAAAGTATAACTAGAAATACTGTGTACTCATTCACATGGAAAGAAAATAGAGTAGGGGCCTGCTGGTGGTACACCTGGTTAAGCACACATAATACTCAAGGCCAGGATCTGGGTTCCAGCCCTGCTTCCCACCTGCAGGGAGGGTGTTTCACTGGCAGGGAAGTAGGTCTGCAGGTTTATGTCTCTCTCTCTCCCTCTCCAACTCCCACTCTTCTGTTAATTTCTCTCTGTTCTATCCAATAAAATGGAAAAAGAATGGCCTCCTGGAGTAGTGGATTTATATTGCCAGCGATAATCCCTGGAGAGAGGGAGGGAGGGAGGGAGTGTGGAAGGGGAAGAGAGAGAGACAGAGAGAGAGAGAGACAGAGAGAGGAAGTAATAGAGTATATTCTGGACAATTGAAAATAAAATAGAAAGTAGACCCACCTGTTAGATAATGTGAGAATTTTGGGATTCTCTTTCCTACCACACATCACACTTATAATACTTGACAGGTTACTTAATATAGCAAGAATGGGTCCACCTTTAAACTTTATTAATTCACCTCAAGATTTAAAAATATTTTTTTATATTTATTTTATTTATTTATTCCCTTTGTTGCCCTTGTTGTTTTTATTGTTGTAGCTATTATTGTTGTTGTCATTGTTGGATAGGACAGAGAGAAATGGAGAGAGGAGGGGAAGACAGAGAGGAGGAGAGAAAGATAGACACCTGCAGACCTGCTTCACCGCCTGTGAAGCGACTCCCCTGCAGGTGGGGAGCCGGGGCTCGAGCCGGGATCCTTATGCCGGTCCTTGTGCTTTGTGCCACCTGCGCATAACCCGCTGTGCTACAGCCCAACTACCTTACCTCAAGATTTTGTCCATTAAACTTTTTTCATGTACCAACAGCTGTATCTACTGTAAACCATTAACCCCCCAATAAAAATGTAATATATACATATATATATATATTTTTTAAAACAAATCAGGATGTTTTTCAGGTTTTTTTTCTTTTTTTATTAGTTACTTATATAATTACAGAATAACTAGGCTACAATTCTACACTATTCCCACCACCAGAGTTCTGTGCCCCAGGTCAAAGATATGAGTTGACTATTATTTCTATAACCATCTGTGTATCGCTCTATATATTCCCTTTTTTTTTCTATTGTTCAGTCTTCTCCATTTTAAGTCACAACTACACCCATTACTACTTCTGAATGTCTTTCCTTTTTCCATCTTCTCTCTCCAGGTCTTGATGGAATTGGAGTTCAGAGTCATCTGGTAATCTTCTGCTAACATTTCTCCCCTCTGTGTGTATGAACAAAAATTCTTTTGGGAGATGCAGAAGGTGGGAGTTCTGCTTCTGTAATTGCTTCTCCACTAGACATGGGTGTTTACAGGTTAACCCACAACCCCAGTCCATTTCTATCTTTTCTTAATGGGGTAGTGATTTTCATATTTGATTGAGATGAAGGCTGATATACCCATTTGCACCTGAGTCTGGGTCTTCTCTAGTCTTTGTGGTGATAAACAGAAGTTCTACCTAAAGCTGTGTCCAAAAGTGCCTTGAGCAACCCACTAAACTGAAGTTTACAAGAAAAGAGCTCTTGAATTTAAAAAAAAAAAGCTTTCCTTTTGTAGTGGTTAAAAATAGGTATAATCAAGGAAAAAAAATGGATACAAGTATAATCAAGAAATTGCTACCATAATTCAGAGACCAGAACTCGGATGGTATTCAGGCACCAGAAAATAGAACGGTCAAAGACTAACGAGACTGGAGGTCAGGTGGTAGCACAGTGGGTTAAGCGCACGTGGCACAAAGCACAAGGACCAGCTTAAGGATCTCAGTTCAATCCCCCAGCTCCCCACTTGCAGGGGAATTGCTTCACAGGCAGTCAAGTAGGTCTGCAGGTGTTTGTCTTTCTCTCCCCCTCTCTGTCTTTCCCTCCTCTCTCCATTTTTCTCGGTCCTGTCCAACAACGAACAACATCAACAATAGCAATAATAAACACAACAAGGCTACAACAAGAAGGGCAACAAAAGGGGGGGGAATGGCCTCCAGGAGCAGTGGATTCATGGTACAAGCACTGAGCCCCAGCAATAACCCTGGAGGCAAAAAAAAAAAATTAACCAAACCTAGAGTAGGAATAATGCTAACTTTTGCTTCTGTAAACCCTGCTGCTTTTAGTAAGGTAAGATGTTTGTTTCTGGGAAAAGAAGATGATAATTTGTACCAAGATGTGGTGCAAGCCTAATAGCACCCCAGTAATTAGATTTCAGGTAAGCAAGCCAAGTCCTAGAACCTGGGCAAAACTATTGTATGTAACCAATATTGGCATATGCTGCAAAAAGTATAAAAATATGCTTGTGACTGTGCTTAGGGTTCAGTCCTTGGGTAACTCCTGTGTGAGTCTTCCCTGGACTGGACCCTCAGTTCAACCACCTGACTTGGTGTGAAGTATTGTGATTTCTGTGTGGAGAATTCAATCCCATTACACTTTGTAGGGCCTATCTTCTCTCTCTCTCTCTCTCCCTCCCTCCCTACCTACCTACCTACCTATCTCTCTCTTTTCTTTCTTCCCAACTTTTCACTAGGGTCATTGCTGGGCTTTGTGCCTGCAGGACAAAACCAGTGGCAATTTTTTTCTTTTTTCTTCTTTCTTTCTTTCTTTGATTTGATAGACCAGAAAGAAAGTGAAAGGATGGAGATTGAGTAGCAGAAAGGAGACACCTGACACACTGTTTCATTTCTTATGAAGCTTCTTCCCAGCAAGTGGGGACTAGGAGTTTTAAACCAGTCCTTATGTATTGTAACAGTGTGCTCAACTCAGTGTGCCAGTGTCCAGCACCAGGCCTTCCTTATTTCTTATGTCTGTGGCATTTTGAACATATCAAAATATCAAAATAAAAGTTTCTTTTATTTATTACATATTAGAGAGAGTTTTACCTAAAAGAGAGAAGTTTATAAAACTCTTGGGAAAGAGTTCTGCCAGTAGTCATCACTCTATCTATCACTCTGGTGCATGCTATATTGAGATGTGACCACAAACCTCAAATGTAAATACTGTGGTCTCCTACTAGAGTCAACTTCCCAGAGACAGTATATCTATTTTTAAAATCACAGTATTGCTCAGTTTTTAATATCAGTATGCTGGGATTTGAATCTGGGACCTCCTGCGTCTAAGTCCTGTGCACTACCACTATACTCTCTTTTCCTGTCAGAAATACATTCCAAAGTCAAACCTATTCAGTAGAAATCTGAAGAACAAATTCAACAAGTGTGCCAAGCATCAGTTTTGCTCACCTTCAGATCCATGGATGAGCATGTCAAGTAAGCACCAGGACTTCCAGTCACACCTGTGTGTTTGCCATTTTGCCTTCCTTTTGCAGGTGGATTGTCAACCTGAACAGAGAAAACATGTAACTGAAAGCCGGGTCCATTTGGCAGGAATATATAAGTGAAAATAGATATTTTACCTGTTTTTTTTTTTTTTTTTGCAGATGAGGGACCTAAGGGCCATCTACACACATATGCTGTGCATTTTTGTTTACCATGGCATCATGTCAGTACCAAGACCTCTTGCAGTTAGGCCATATATGTTACCATGGTGCTGTCTCCCTGTTCAGACTACACATGTTTGAGCTCTGCATATTTTCCCCTACTTATTCTCATCTGATCTGGCTGGCCATCTTCCTTTTCCCATGAATCTGATGTTTTCAAGAACAAATTAAACTTATGTCTCCAAGGGAGTTTTCATTTACTATATTAAGCTTAACTTTGACTCCTTGAAGTTTTATGATACCCAGTTGTATGTGAGTGTTTATTTTCTGATGGAAGAAATTTTTTAAAAAGAGCCTTGCCTAAAATTGATTTTTTTAATTTTTATTTAAAATGGAAATATTTGGGGGGGGGGGTCAGGCGGTGGCACTCCTGGTAAGTACACACACTACAGTGCACTAGGACCCAGGTTCAAGCCCCTGGACCCCAAATGCAGGGGAAAACCTTCACAAATGATGAAGCAGGTCTACAGGTATCTCTCTGTCTCTCTCTCTCTCCCCTTTCAATTTCTCTCTGTCTCTATCCAATGATAAATAAATAAATAAATATTTAAAAATGGAAATACTGACAAGACCATAGGATAAGAGGTGTACAATTCCACACAGTTACCACCACCAGAACTCCATATCCCATCCCTTTTAACCCTCTGGGAATATGGACCCAGGGTCATTGTGGGATGCAGAAGGTGGAAGTTCTGGCTTCTGTAATTGCACCTCTGCTGAACATGGGCATTGGCAGGTTGATCCATATGCCCAGCCTGTCTCTTGCCCCAGTGGGGCAGGGATCTGGGGAGGTGGGGCTTAGGTGAAAATATATACCCTTAAATTGATTCTTACTGGCATATAAGGTCTCTAAAATATAAACTCTCTGAACTAACTGAAGGTAAAGCTGGGCCTGGTCTTTAACCATGTTGTCCATGTAGCTTCTCCTTGAAATCATACCCTTTCCTAGGAAGAGCTAATACTGTAAATCTAGTATATGCTTCTTCATTTCATCAAGTCTTAAACTGAAATAGAGAGTCAAAATAGAGAGTCTTGCCTAAGGTCCCATGGCCAGTTAGTTGCAGTTCACACACTGAACTTTAAGTTGAGTTCACTTTCTGCTATACTATGTTGCTTGGCATGATATCATCTTTCAATTAACTGTGGTCATTGACTCAAAATATATTCAGCAGTGTCTTGGGGCTAGAAAGCTAACATATTTCCGAATCAGTAAAAGCAGCCCTGAATGAGAAGAAAAAGCTCAGAGCAAACTGAAGGAAAGACTCCAGGTGTTCATCCTTCTCTTTTCCCCTGCTGGCAGGTTCCTGCTCTCTGGGGGACATGTCCTACCCCACAGAATGAGCAGAAATATAATGCATTTAATTTAGACTTTGTTTTCCAAGTTCTTTGACTTGCAATCAGTACATCTTTGTACCTTTATCTCTCCAGCTGGTCTCTGCAAAGCCGAAACTAACCAAGACTGCTGAAAATGCCAGAGCCATTTAGTGTCAGTTTTCCCAATGGCTTCAACATTCTTAACATGACTCATTTAATTGGAATTGGAAGGCATCAGATAATAATGATATCCTTTGGCTATGTTCTTAGTGGGTTGTACACCTGTAATGAAATCCATAATGGAAAAGAAAATAGAAGTATATTTGGGAAGCAAATTCACTGCATTTTCTGTGCAGCAGATTAAAAAAAAATGTGGCCTCTTAATGCTTTAACATGAATGTGCCTTCAGAGACCTAGGATAAACTTGGTTATAGGGAATGAACATTAAATTTAAGGGAGGAAGGGGAGAAATGTCGATTACATCCTGAGTTCACGTAGTATTTCATTTAGTGGAAGCCTAATTCATTACTTATCTATATGGGAAATAGGGGATATAATGTGGGCTGCTAAACCCATCAGCTATATTTGCTTAGTCTTCAGGTTTGTTCTTGAATTCCTGTCTGCTATTCCCCTTCTTCCCTATTTTTGCGATAGTTTACCACGGTATTTCTGTATGTCCTTAAACTATCTAAGAATATTTATATATAGTTAAATTCCTTAGATGGTAGAGGTTGTCTCCCCCTCCAGAGCAAGGAAGTATATGGTATTCGCTATGTCTCACTTAAGGCAGTGTGTGGATGTCTGTTTGCAACTCCTTCTGTAGATTACCTCATCACAGACCCCTGCAAGTGTCAACCCGGCTTTGACCTAGCACGTTATGATTGGGCTCTCCTCAATCACTATCCAACAGGCCATGGCCGGTGCATCGCTATGTTCCATCACTGGGGAGCCAGAGACGATCCGAACTGCCCCTGTGGCTACAGACAGACTATGACCCACATAGTCAACGACTGCCACCTCTCCAGATTCAAAGGAGGTCTCGAAACTTTACATCAGGCTCAACCTGACGCTGTTGACTAGCTACAGAAGAAGGGCAAACGCTAGAAGAAGAAGAAGGTGTCTTCTAATCACAGGACCCCTCAGCTCTGGGACAAACGCACTATGCACTGCATCTCTCTGGGCCCAATTCTACGTGACTTCCACTAAATGGCCCATGGATATAGAGGACAAAGGCAACTAATAAGAACAAGAAGCTTATACTGCTTCTTGTATTCTTTGTGTCCTTAGTCTCTGATTAAGGAGTTTCATAAGTTCTTGAGTTAGGAAAAAGTTAAATTGTTATCTAGTTAAATAGCATGAATCTCATATTCTTCAGTTCTTGATATCTCATTTCCTTTATTAGGAGGCTCTGTCCTAAATTTAAATAGTTATTTCTTCTTCTCCTTTTTTTTATTCTTTGATGGACATGGAAATAAACTAAGAGAAAATGGGAGAAGAGAGGGAGGGAGGGAGACAGAGAAATGCTAGCGTCACTGTTTTACCACTTGTGAAGCTTCCCCCTTGCATGTGGTGACTAATAATTTAAATCTTGGTCCTCGAGCATTGTAATGTGTGTCCTCAACTAGATGCACCATGAACCACCCACTAGATTGATAATTCTTTTTATACAGTCTTCATGCCAGAATCCTTCCCCTGCTTCAGCTTCCTGTTGTATTTTTCTACAGCTTACCCCTTTATGTGTTTACAGTAAAAAGGAAAATTTCTAGGGATATTTCAACATATATGCCAATTCAAATATTATTTTTAGTTTTTTATTATTAGTGGTTTAATATTTATTTACAAAATTATGAGATAACAGGGGCATAATTCTACATGATTCTGGCCACCAGAGTTTTGTGTCCACGTTCCCTCCACTAGAAACTGCGGTCATTCTCCCAAGGTCACAAATAAAAGTTAACTTATTACTATAACTATGCATAGTATATAGTCTCCCTTTGTAGAGAGAGGGAGTCCCTACCATTGCTGTTTTATAGTGAGGGCAAGGTCCTGAAATGGCCCTCAACAGGGCATATGATGACATTGCTTTTGGGAGTGACCAGTAATGGTGGAGAGAGAGATCTATTAGAGGACTAGGCCCATCATATCTATGTGGGAACCAAGGATTCCCTGACCAGAGCTCCAGATGGTATTAACCAAAAGGACCATCATTAAGTTAGTCAGTCTCTTACTTTATCCAGCGTTTACAGACCTATCATTATCTGACAAGCTTAGTCTTTCTCCCAGTTGTTAAAGTGTTAAGTCTCATTTTCTGTACCCACACTTGTATTGGGTTTTGGGGTCTGGACTCAAGTTAGGAAGGAAATAGACCTAGAATTTTAGAGTGGTCTAAGTTAATCTTAAGTTTTATTGTATTTAGTTGTTTGATGATTCTAATAAAGGTTGTCATAGTGATAACTAATATATAGGAGGGATGAGGGAAGCCAGTATATCTCTTGGCCAATTGTATACAGTGTTTCTTCCAAAGATTATTAAGTGGCAACAATAATGTTGATGCTGTCAGAAGATATTTGAAAATATATCTTACTTTCTTTTGTGTAGTTAGTTGAGTAGATACAGTGAATAAAGAAAGTGAAGTAGGTGTATGAGAGGAGGGTATCTATGCCTAAGTAGTAAATATTTGATTAGACAGTTTATGGTAACTTCTTTAGGCCTTTCTACTTGCTTGAAGAGTTTATTAGGTCAAAACCTAATCACAAAGGACTATTAAGTACTTTTACTTTGAGGTACCTAGTTGCCATTAACTTATAGATAAGTGTATCCATGTACTGAGTTCCCTAAGCCCTACCCTTTTTTTTAATTTTTATTTTTTTATTTAAAAAAATTTTTTTATATATTTATTTTATTTATTTATTCCCTTTTGTTGCCCTTGTTGTTTTATTGTTGTAGTTATTATTGTTGTTGTTGTTGTTGGATAGGACAGAGAGAAATGGAGAGAGGAGGGGAAGACAGAGAGAAGGAGAGAAAGATAGACACCTGCAGACCTGCTTCACCGCCTGTGAAGTGACTCCCCTGCAGGTGGGGAGCCGGGGTTCGAACCGGGATCCTTATGCCGGTCCTGTGCTTTGCGCCACCTGCGCTTAACCCGCTGCACTACAGCCCGACTCCCACCCTACCCTTTTTTTTAGGGCCTGTAACTTTATTAGTGTGCCATTTGAAATGGAACTAGGTAGTCCCAAGTGGTAGAAAAAGTCGCACCAGATTATTGGGGTTGAAAGGTTGACATCTCTGGTTTGGCATCTCTAGACACAATCTGAAGGGAAATGCACTGGCATCATAACATGGTATTGTGGCATAGATTGCATTGATTTAGCTGAAATCAGTAGAGGCAGTGTAACAGGGTAGGAATCAAAAGGAGACTCATCAAGAAATACAAGCAAACTCCCAGAGGTTTCAGGACTAAGAGAAATTCAGATTTTCAAGAGAATGAAGAAGGTTCCTTGCAGTCTTAGAGTTTAAGAAGTCAATAGATAATTGTTATTATAACCAAGTTACTTGGGGGCTTGGCTTACTTTGAAAATCCCATGATTAGAATTTACTGTACTATACTTAACCTCACCATGATTCACATCATCTACTGATATCTACTAATAATTGTCTGGTCTAAGGTTGTAAGTAATTTAACATTAAAAACATTATTTATGGGAGTTGGGCGGTAGCACAGCAGTTAAACACAGGTGGTGCTAAAGCTCAAGGACCAGCATAAGGATCCCAGTTCGAGCCCCTGGCTCCCCCCTACAGGGGGGTCACTTCACAGATGGTGAAGCAGGTCTGCAGGTGTCTATCTTTCTCTCCCCCTCTCTGTCTTCCCCCCCTTTCCATTTCTCTCTGTCCTATCCAACATCAATAACAACAACAATAATAACTACAACAATAAAAACAACAAGGGCAACAAAAGGGAATAAATAAATGAAAAAAACATTATTTATAGGAATGTTTTCTCTTCTGATCTTGTTTTTCAACTTCTGCTTATGAATGAGATTATCCCATATTCATCCTTCTGTATCTAACTTATTTCACTTAACATGATTTCTTCAAGTTCCACCCTAGATGGGGTGAAAACAGTGAAATCATGATTTTTACTCTAAACATGTCCAGTAGTTCTAGTTTATCTATCTATCTCTTCATTTCACCCTAGATGGGGTGAAAACAGTGAAATCGTGATTTTTACTCTAAACATGTCCAATAGTTCTAGTTTATCTATCTCTTCATTTAGTTCCTTTGCTTCTTTGGTGATTTTATGCCTGGGTGGTCTGTCAAGTTGAAAAAGTGGGGTGTTGAAGTCCCCTACTATTACTGTGTTGCTGTTAATATATTGCTGTAGCTCTTTCAGTAGATGTTTGATGTAATTAGATGGCCTCTCCTTGGGTGCATAGATGTTGAAAATCATTAAATCCTCTTGATTGATTGATCCTCTAAGCACTAAGTAATGGCCATACCTATCTTTATAAATTTTATTTATTTTAAAGTCTATCATGTCAGATGTGAGCATAGCTGCTCTTTCCCTTTTTCTGTGGTCCATTGGCTTGTATGGCAGTTTTCCATCCTTTCACTTTGAATCTGTGTTTGTCTTGTTGAGTTAGATGGGTTTCCAGTAGACAGAATTTGTTAGAATGTGTTTTCTGATTCATCTTCCTATTCTGTGCCTTTTAATAGGTGAATTCAGGCCATTGATATTTACTGATATCATAGACTGAAGATATTTTAACACCATTCTTATAGATTTTTAGAGTGTTCCGATATATGGCCTATTTATGGTGGTCTGACTCTTTATAGGAGACCTTTCAGAACTTCTTTCAGGGCAGGCTTGGTGATAGTTGATTCCTTCAACTGTTGCTTGTCTGAGAAGGTTTTTATGCCTCCATCTAGTCTGAATGACAGTCTAGCAGGATACAGTATTCTTGGTTGAAAGCCTTTCTCATTGAGCATTCAATAGATATCTTGCCATTCTCTTCTGTCCTGTAGTGTTTGTGTGGAGAAGTCTGCTGCTAATCTTATGGGTTTTCCTCTATAAGTGACTTTTTTTTTCAGACTTCAGGGTCCTTTCTTTATCCTTACGCCTTTTCATTTTAAATAGGATGTGTCCTGGTGTCTTTAAGTCTGGGTTAATTCTGTTTGGAACCCTCTGGGTTTCTTGAAGCTTTATGTCTTTGATGTTGTTGAGACTAGAGAAGTTCTCAGCTATTATGTCCTGTAGAATGTTTTCTTCCCCTCTCTCTCTTTCTGCCTCTGGTAAGCCAATAATGCATATATTATTTCTTGTGAAGTCATCCCATATGTCTCTTTTGTTGTTTTCGGTATCTCTTAATCTCTTTTTGAGATCTCTTACTTCCTTTTCAGTTGTCTCTAATTTGTCCCTGATCTTGCTAATTTTGTTTTCAGCTGCATTTAATTTATTCTCTCTCCCCTCTATTGTTTTCTGTAGTTCATATATTTTGTTACCTTGTTCTGATACTGTTTTAGCTTGTTCAGCTAGTTGTGTTCTTAGCTCAACCTTTTCAGCTTTCTAATGATCTCGAAATAATTAGTATTTTCTTTCAGAGTCTCATTTGTTGTTTCTGCATTTCTGATATCAATTCTTTCAAGCTCTTTACTCACTCCTGTGATTATTTCCTTAACTAGCGTTTAGATGTTGACCTCATTATTCTGTTCTTCACCCTTTGGGGGCTTTTAGCTAGACTTTTATCCTGGTTCATTTATCCAGTATGTCTTCTTGTTGGTTTAACATTCTAAATAGAATATTATGAGGTCCCTCTCTCAGTACTTCTCAAATTACTGATCACTCTTGCCTTTGCTCTTTTTCTTCCCTATAGGCTGATGGCTTTTAGCTAGACTTTTATCCTGGTTCATTTATCCAGTATGTCTTCTTGTTGGTTTAACATTCTAAATAGAATATGATGAGGTCCCTCTCTCAGTACTTCTCAAATTACTGATCACTCTCACCTTTGCTCTTTTTCTTCCCTATAGCCTGATGGCTTTTTACCTATAGGTAGGTTTTTTAGCTTAGTCACTCACTCCTGACCAAGAGATAAATAAGGGTGGGGGGAGAGATAGAAGTGGCTATGCAAAGAGACTCCCACACCCCAAGGTACCAGAGCTCTGGGCTTAAAATAGCTTCTCTGCCAAGCCAGGCAGCACTCCTGGGCCCTGTGAGTTTCTAAACAAGTACCAATTATTTACCATGTTCTCATCACAAGAACAATATGGAAAGGCTCCCATTATACAGCCCCACTGCTAAGACACCAGAGTGTAGATCTTCCCCTGAGTTTCCTAGTTACTTCTCTGCCTCCTGGTGTCAGCACAGGATTACTCCCCTGCTGCTCCAGCCTCTGAGGGAAGTTACAAATGGAGACTCACATTTGCATTTGTTGAGTCTTAAAGGAATCTTCTCCTCTCTTCAGCAGTCTTTTCCTTGGTAACCCAGGCTGGAGGTGGCTCCTCAACTGGCAAACTGCCAAACTGTTACCAGCTTCTGGGGAGTAGGTATGGGCTTTAGCCCCAGGAATTTCTCTGGCTTCTCTCTGTCCATGAGCCACACATGTTTTCACTCACTGGTGACTTGGTGGGTTTCCAAGTAGTCCCAGTCTTATCTTGTTGCAGTCTCAAGTGATCTTCAATATTCCTTGTCCTTTAGAGAAGTTCCTCAACTGGGTTGACCTGGAGGTCAGGGCAGAGTTGTAGTCTCTGGATGCTCTGGGGTGATTTGGCGGGTTCCCAAAGTAGTTCTAGTCCTGTCTTGATGCAGACCCAGGTGCTCTCCTTTGATATTCCTAGTTGACCAAAGAGAGTAGAGAAATGCAGCTTCTGCTACTCTGTAGCCCCAGCTACCTTAAATCCTGCTTTAACAATTTAAGCCATGTCATAATTTAATCATTTTACAAATTAAATACTTAGACTAAAGTAATATATATATATATTCATAACTGAAATCTTGGAAGTTAACAAACTTGAGACTTGTTCCTTGGCAGCATACTAAATAGTGATTTATAAGACTGTAAGTTAATAGGAGTATAGTTTAGTGCCATTACCACTACCAAAGGTCTGTCTCGCCACTCCACCTACCTATGGTGGACTTGAAACCATGCTACCCTAGAATCTTTGACTTTGGAGCAATACTCTAAACCCAGTCCAAGTCCTGCTTTATGTTTCCCTTTCTATTCCTATTTCTCAACTTCTGTTTATGAGTGGGATCATCTCATATCTGTCCTTCTCATTCTGGCTTATCTCACTTAACATGATTTCTTCAAGCTCCATCCAAGATGATGTGAATGTTGTGGGGTAAGCATCTGAGACTACTTGAGAACAGTTCAGTCAAATTTGAGAGTATTAAGCCAGCTGGTGACTACACTGAGAAGCTAAAAGTGTTGCTCAGAGTGCAGTCCCAAGCTCAGTGTAGCACACCCATTTATGGGGGTAGGTGCAGGAAGCAAGCTAAGTTACAGAAGTCAAATATGTGGTGGTTAAGGAGATCTGTTGCTACAGTCAGGACAACCCATTATGGAAATAATCAATAATTTCAGAACACTAAGATCTACTTCTTGTTGGCAAGTACAGCAGTTGCACAGGTTCAGGTCAAGATGGAGTCAGTTATGCTAAGGAAGTAGGGACCCTGTCACAGTGAAGAAGGTAAATTCATTATTCTTAGTAGTTTAGTATATATACCACAACTTTCTCAGCCACTCATCTATTGTTGAATGCCTGGGTTGTTTACAGGTTTTGGCTTTTACAACTTGTGCTGCTATGAACAAGGTATACAGATTTTTTTAAAAAAATATTTATTTATTTATTTCCTTTTGTTGCCCTTGTTGTGTTATTGTTGTAGTTGTTGTTGATCTCGTTGTTGTTGGATAGGACAGAGAGAAATGAAGAGAGGAGGGGAAGAAAAAAAAGGGGAGAGAAAGACAGACACCTGTGGTCCTGTTTCACCGCTTGTGAAGTGATTCCAATGCAGGTGGGGAGCCAGGGGCTCGAACCAGGATTCTTACACTTGTCCTTGTGCTTAGCGCCACCTGCTCTTAACCCGCTGTGCTACTGCCGGACTCCCTACACAGGTTTTTGTTTGCTTGCTTTTGCATTCCTTGCAATCAGATTAGTGTCACTGAAGATGCCTGTAAAAACTAGATGGAAAACAGTCCTGCCAAGTTTTTCCTCTAAGTACTTGATAGTATGTTCTTTAACATCCAAGTCTTTGAACCACTTGAAATTTATTTTTGTGTCTGGTGAAATGTAGTGGTTGTTTCATTCTTATGCATGTTTCAACTCAATTTTCCCAATACCATTTATTAGAGATACCAAAGAGACTCTCCTTTCTCCATTTAATTGTTTGGGTCCCCTTGTAAAAATTAGATGTCCAAAGGTATGGGGGCTTATTTCTGGGATCTCAATACTATTTCACTATTAGTGTGCCTGTATTTCTTCCATAAGCATGCAATTTTTGTTATGATGACTCTATAATATAGTTTGAGATCTTGGAGCTTGGTGCTTCCAGTTTTGCTATTTTTCAGTCAAGATTGAATTGGTAATTCTAGGTATTTTCCGGTTTCAAATAGATGTTTGTATGTTTGTTGTATTCTCTTAAAATATTTGGTAAGACCTTGATGGGGATTAAATTTATATATTACTCTGGATAGAATAGTCATTTTGATGATGTTAATATTCCTAATTCATGAACATGGGATTTTTTTCTAATTATTTGGATCTTCTTCTATTTCCTTGAATAGTGACTCATAATTTTCAGTATACAAGTCTTGCATTTTTTTTTGTTCTATATTTAACTGCTATAGTGTATGGGACTGATTTCTGGATCTTCTTCTCCTAATTTAGTGTTTGCATGAAGGAATGCCACTGACTTTTTATATTAATTTTGGAGCCTGATACCTTCCTTTATTGCCTGATAGTTTCCAGGAGCTTCCTGCTTGATTCTTTGGGTTCCCCTATGTATAATATCATATCAACTGCAAATAGTGACAGCTTGACTCCTTTTCCAATTTGTATTCCTCTCTTTTCTCTTGCTTAATTGCTATGAAAAGAACTTTCAGCACTATGTTGAATAATAACACTGATAGTATGCAAGCCCAGTCTAATATCTGGTCAAAATGGGAATGCTTCCAGTTTCTCACCATTGAGAATGATGTTGACCTTAGGTTTACCCTATATGGACTCCACTAGCTTAAGGAATTTTCTATCTATTCCTTTTTTTGTTTTGAATAGGAAGGGGGATGTTGTATTTTGTCAAAGGCTTTTCTCTGCATTTATTGAGATAATTATGTGGTTTTGGGCTTTACTATTATTGATTGGGGGTCACATTTATTGAATTATGCATATTGAGCCAGCCTTGCATCCCCCAGGGATGTTCAATCTTTTTCATATACTGCTGTATCCAGTTGGCTATACTTTTATTAAATATTTTATCATCTAAGTTCATCAGAGATATTGGCTTATAGATTTCGTGTGTGTGTGTGTGTGTGTGTGTGTGTGTGTGTGTGTGTGTGTGTGTGTGTGTGTGTGTGTGTGTTCCAGTCTGCTTTTGGTATCCAGATAATGTTAGCTTCATAGAAGGTGGGGATATTCATTTGTCTTCAATATTTTGGATGGTCTTTAGAATTATATGGATTAAATCTAGTTTGAAGGTTTTGTAAAATTCATTTGTAAATCATCTGGTCTAGAACTTTTATTGTTGAGACAGTTCTTGATAACTGTTTCAATTTTATCGACTGTGATTGACCTGTTTATGTTTTCTAGTTCATCTTGGTTCAGTGTTAGAAGGTTATATGATTTTAGGAACTCTTCCATTTCTTCCGGGTCATCTAGCTTGGTGGCATATAGTTGGTTTTAGAAGCCTTGCTTGATATTTTGGATTTCTATTGTGTGTATTGTGATATCTCTTTCATTTATGATACTATTTAAGTCTTCTCACTTTTTAAAATGTGTCCAGTCGAGGTTTTGCCAATTTTGTTTACCTTTTTGAAGAACCAATACTTGGTTTCATTGATCTTTTGTATGTTTTAATTTTAATATTATTTACTTTGCCGTAAATGTAATTTTTTTCACTCCTTCTACTTATATTAGGGTTTCTTTGTTCTTCTTCTATGCCCTTAAGGTGTGTAGCCAGGTTGTTTGAAGCTCTTTCTTTTTTAGTAATGTATGCCTGTATGGCTATGAATTTCATACCTTAGTACTATTTTTGCTGTGTCCAAATATTTTTATGTCTTGTGTCTTGTTTTCCATTTGATTCTAGGAAAATTTTAATTTCTTCCTTAATGTCCTCTTTGACCCAATACTTGTTGAGCATTTGTTCTATTGACTTCCATATTTGGGGATTTTTACTAGTTTTCTGGGTTTGTTAAGTGCTAGTTTAATTTGTTAAATTAATGTCTGAGATGTTGCTTAGGATGATTTTAATACTCTTGATTGTGCTGACATTGACTTTGTGGAATAACATATGGTCTATCCTTGAGAATGTCCTATATGGACTTGAATAGAATGTATATTCCAGTTTCTTGTGATGGATAACTATTAAAATGTCTAATAGTTGTAGGTTACCTAATGTATTATTTAATTCTTTTGTTTCTTTATTAATTCTCTCCTAGGTGACCTGTCAAGTTGAGAGAGTGGGATTTTGATTTCCACTACTATTATTGTGTTGCTACTGATAAATTGCTGTAGCTCCTTCAGTAGATGTTTGATGCATTTAGATAGCCTTTCATTGGGTGACTAGTTGTTAATAATTATTAAGTTCTCTTAGTTGACTGATTCTCTGAGCATTAAGTAATGTTCATCCTTATCTTTTACCACTGTATTTATGTTATAATCTATTGTGTCAGATATGAGAATAGTTGTTCCTGCTTCTTTTCTGTGGTTCATTAGCTTATATGATAGTTTTCTGTCCTTATATTTTGAGTCTGTGTTTGTCCTGTTGAGTCATGTGTGATTCCTGCAGACAACATATGATTGGGTCATGTTTTCTGTTACATCTTCCTATTGTATGCCTTTCTGTGGGGGAATTCAGGCCATTAACATTTACTGCTATTATTTATTTAAGGTATTTCAGTACCATTATCCTAAACTTTTCTGAATGTTTTGATATATGGCATTTTTTGGTGATATTGTTGTTGTCTATAAGAGGCCTTTTAGAACTGTTTTTCAGGGAAGGTTTCATGATAGCTGATTTCTTTAACTGTTGCTTCTTTGTGTAGGTTTTTGTTCTTTTTGGTGGTAGTGTTTGTTTTACCACCAACTAGTCTGAAGAGAAGATGGATACAGTATTTTTGGCTGAAAACTTTTATTATTGTGTCCTCAGTATGTATCTTGCCAATCTCTTCTGGCTTTAGAGTTTTCATGGAGAAATCTGCTAATAATCATATGTGACTGTTTTTCTTTTTCAGCCTTTAGAATTCTTTCTTTATCTTTACTCCATTCCATTTTCACTATGATGTGCCTTGGTTTATGTAAGTCTGCATTGTTACTCTTTGGGACTCTGTGCTTCTTGAATTCTATGTCCTTTCTGTAGTTGAGAATGAGGAAGTTTTCTACTGTTATCTCCTCTAGTATCCTTTCTTCTTCATCTTGTCTTTTTTTCCTCTTATTAGTCAGTAATATATATATATATAAAACTGACTAGTATATTTCTTTTGAGGTCGTCCTCTATGGCCTGTTGTTCTTAAAAGTGTCTCTATGTGTTTTTTTTAGTTCTATTCTTTCTTTTATATAATTCATCCTCAATCTTGATAATTCTGTTTTCTGCCTCAATTGTTCTGCTTCATTTCCTTCAACTACATTGTTTGGTTTACCTATTCTGTTTGTTACCATTTTCAGGTAAAGTGTTTGCTTGTTCAGCTAGTTGTGCTCTTCACTCAGTTATTCTACCTTTTAGTTCTTTAGTTAACTCAAGATAGTTGTTTTCTTTTACAGTATAATCTATTGTTTTCTCTTTACTCATAATATAGTTTATAAGCTTCCTCCCTCATTTCTATGTATTTTCTCCCCTGTAGTTTTTTCCTACTGGCCTGAAAATCCTGCTTCTATTCAGAGATGCTAGTATCCGAAGAAATTTCTTTATTTTATTTTATATTATTTTATTTTATTTATTTATTTATTATTGGATAGAAACAGAGAGAAACTGAGAGAGAAGAGGGAGATAGAGTAAGAGAGACAGAGAGACACCTGCAGACCTGCTTCACCGCCTGTAAAGTGACTCCCCTACAGGTGGGGAGCCATGGGCTTGAACCGGGATCCTAACTGGTCCTTGAGCTTTGTGCCACCTGCTCTTAACCCACTGTGCTACTGCCCTACTCCCCCCGCAGAGATTTCTTGAGGAAAGTCAGCCTAGTTGTTGTCTTCATGCAGCTATCTTGACTTCATTTAAAAAAATGTCTTATTAAAACCATAAACATTTTAAACTTATGTTTGGGTCCAAGGCTCACATAGTCTCATATAATGGCCAATGAAATGAATTCTGGACTTTAAAAGAAAACATCATAATTTGATCATTAAGTCCATTAATAATTTGAAAGATATATTTTACAGGATACTTATTTTATGAAAAATGTGAGTGATAAAAAGCAACAAGAAAGTCACAGCTCTATGGATGGTACAGTTGTTGCTTTTTTGTGGTGCAGAGAATGGAAGAAAGGACCTCATACATAAAAGGAAGGTGCTCTACTGCTGAACTGCTTTTACAATCCTCACTTAGAATTTTATGCTCTAGGGATAAATTTTGAACTGGTTTGTAGTAAGAGTTAAACTTTGCTTTTGTTTTCCCCTGTAGTCATTTATTGCAGTGTTATTTATTAAATGATTTATTTTTTATTAGCTTTCCTTTCCTTGTTGGCATTTAGATGATATTTATATACGTATAAGTATCATAAACCTTATTCTATTTCTGCATTCTCTGTTATTTCACTGATCTATTTGACTACTCCTTAAGCAATATCACACTATTTAAACAGTTATAGATTTATAAGGTGATATTATAACTGGGAGGCCAACTTCTGCTTCATGGTAGTATTTTTAAATAATAGTCTCAGTCATTTTATACATTTTTTTTACAGAAGAAGAAAATTGGAATTAACTTATCAAGTTTCAAGCTCTAGTTTTTAGGTACCACTGGGACCAGTCAGTTTTGTAAAAAGGGAGATATAGTATTTGATTGACCAAACCTAAGTCCCATACAGCTTCATGCAGCTATCTTGAGTTCATCTATGCAACCAGCTAAGATACTTATAGTGGGTAGTCCAGGAAGAATTTTATTAGAAAGGGATCTAGGACTTGAAGCTAGTAAATATTGGGATCCAGTTAAATGACCTTGAAAAATCAAGTTTCAACTACATTTATTTTCTCCTTATGAATTTTAAGGCACTAAGGATCCTCTCAGGGTATAATTCAAAATGGCAATTCTCAAAATCAGGAATGCATAGTTACAAATGAAGATGCTGTACACCTATTGCTAAGTTTTATTTTCAACACTACATTACTGTGACATATTTTAAGATTGTGTTGTGTCATTAAATTTCTCTACAATCAGTTCATTTTGTAAGTTTTCAGAACACCCTATTAGTTTATATTAAATGAGGATTTTGAGGGATGACTATAAATAAAGAAGGCATTATTAGTAAGGAAATTCTATTAAGTCTAATCAGGAAGGGTGTCTCTGAAAATTAAATCAAAATTTCAAGTTAACTTGTCCTGTAAATCTGTCCTTTGTGAAAATCAGTTTTGTATCATCCTGACAGATGAGCACTTCAACCATGCAGCCTAAATGATTGCTTCATGGATCTCTGATTTTTGAATTTGTTGAAGAGACTTCCCCCCCCCCCCTTACTTTGGGTCTTTGTGCATGCTCTTTTCAGTACTTATACCTGTCCTCCTTCTTTTATCTAGCTAACTGGAACTCAGAATTAAATATTTTCATGAATTTTTTTCTCTAGAAATGCTAAGATACCTGTAATGGCATTCAAATTTCTTTAATACTTGGACTACCACTCCTTTCCCATTTCTTTTCTTTAAAAAAATTTTTTTTCTTATATTTATTTTCCCTTTTGTTGCCCTTGTTTTTATTGTTGTTTTAGTTGTTATTATTGTTGATGTTGTCATTGTTAGATAGGACAGAGAGAAATGGAGAGAGGAGGGGAAGACAGAGAGTGGTGAGATAAAGAAAGACACCTGCAGACTTGCTTCACCACCTGTGAAGCAACTCCCCTGCAGGTGGGTTGCCGGGGGATTGAACCGGGATCCTTATGCCGGTCTGCACTTTGCGCCACATGCGCTTAACCCGCTGCGCTACCGACTGACTCCCCATCCTTTCCCATTTCTTAATCAACCAGACTATCTCAGTATCATCTTCTTATTATTTGTACTTGTGTCACTTCCTACATTCCTCTTCCTACAGAAATTCTTCTACTCAGAAACCATATATATATATTTCTACTCACTCATATGCACTTGCATTCACATGAATGCTTGTACTTAGACACAATCTGACTAGAATTACAGTGATTGTTTATTTGGGCCTCAGTGTATGTTCAATCAGTTTCTTTCATCATATATATATATATATATATATATATTTACATTTACTTAATGGGCAAGGAACAAATTCTACCTACCATGAAAGTCTGAGTAAGTAACAAGAGTTACTCCATTAGTGTTTTCTCAAACTTTAACCCTTATCTAAACCACTTGGAATGCTTGTCAAAACATAGCTCATCATTTAACCTCAAGAGTTTCTGGTTCAGAAAGCTCAGTTCAGAAGTATAGATGATGGTGATACTGATTTAAGCTCCACTTTTAAGGACAGTTTCTCAAATGTAGTTGATTTTACATTCTCCTAGGGAGAGGCTTTTTTTTCCCCCTGTGTCTATGCCCTATCCTTATAAAAAATGAATGAAAATTGCTGAGTGTGGGACTTTCCTTATAAAATATCAACAAGCTTATATCCTGGGATAATGTTAATGTTTTACTGTGCACTTGATTTTGCACTTCACTGTTTTCTCCATATAGTACAAGGTGAGATGAAGAGAACATTCTTTTAGGAAGGACAGGTCAATGCAAATGTAACCTAATAAGCATCTGTGAGTTAAATATTGCTTTTACATTTTAGTAGGCTTAGAATTGAGATATAAATGGAAAATTAGGAAGGGTGTTTGAGGTGCTAATTGTCTTATAAGTTCCCAAATAATTATAATACATGAACCACACCAATTAACGAAGTTTGGCAACATATGAGGAAGTACGGTCTAGAAAAACAAGAGATGAGAAAGTTATATAGATAAATTAGGAAAATCAAACAAGACTAAAGTACTCAAGTGCAATATTTAAAAAAATAAATACAGGAAGGAAGGGGTAAATATTAAAAGATTTCCTTTGTTTCACAATCAGGAGCTTTGACAAGCTAGATTTTGTTTTAGACAAAACAGAATAGAAATAAATGGTCCTGTGTCTTAGAAATTTGTCATAAAAGGTTTAGGAAACACACTACTGATAGAAAAACAAATGTCTGGTCTTCCTCATGGTCATTTTATTCATACTTTGTTTCCAAGTATTTATTATGTCTTTCAAAGCAAACTGTACCCATAACAGGTTTCCAGCAATCCTTTATGAGGCAGAGGTATCCTAAATTCTATCCTAATCCTGAGTACAAATATAACTGTTTCTTGTTCTCTGAAGCTAAGGAGATGAGTTGTTCAGGAGTTGTGTATGTATTTACTGGCATATTTATTTTAAATATTTTATTTATTAATTAATGAGAGGTATAGGAGGAGATCAAGAGAAAGAGCCAGACATCATTCTAGTCTTGTATATGTGCTACCACGGATCAAACTCAGGACCACATGCTTAACAATCCAACACTTTTTCCACTGTGCTACCTCTTACACCATGGGGAGTTGTGTATTTATACCTTGGCTTATAGTCAAAATCTTTAGGTTAAAGCAGCTTCCTTTAGGCTAAATAAAATTCTAGAGACCTAAAAGAACATTCAGTAGAAATCTTTACATACTAGTCCTCTCTTCAGAGATTATTGTTACTTTTTTTTTTTTGCAAGATAGTTTGACAGCTGCTAGATGTCCTAGGGGAATTCAAAATCTTCCCTATATATCTCCAATAGTTGGACAATGATACTATATTACATTATATTTATTATCATAGGTATTCAATCTCACCAGTGTAATAATTCATTTTAGTCTTTCAATATTCTTTGGGAATAAATGAAAAATAAAATATGTTTTTAATCTAGTCCATTTTTTTCCTGATCTTACTATAAGACTGCTCTTCAGACTATAACCTACCACTTTTTTTACATGTGAGTGAACTAATGTTGACATACAAGTAGATATTTCTTCAGTAATTTATGTTCCCAGGAATATAAACAGCCTAGATTGCAGATAAGCTACATAACTTTAAATGATTCAACCAATTATGTAATGTTTGTCTCCTATATTTAAAAAAATATTCCCTTTTGTTGCCCTTGTTGTTTTATTGTCATAGTTATTATTGTTGTTGTTATTACTGTAGTCATTTTTGGATAGGACAGAGAGAAATGGAGAGAGGAGGGGAAGACAGAGAGGGGGAAGAAAGATAGACACCTGCAGCCCTGCTTCACCGCCTGTGAAGCAACTCCTTTGCAGGCGGGAGCCTGGCGCTCAAACTAGGATCCCTATACAGGTCAAACCAGGATCCCTATGCAGGTTCTTGCACTTTGCTGCCATGTGCACTTAACCCATTGCACTACTGCCTAACTCCCACGTGACTCCTATTAATCACCATGAACATTCAGTGCTAAGTATTTGAAAGAAGAACCCACCTATCATTAAGACTTATTTGTAACAACTTAAAACTGGAAAAAGAAGCATGAAATCAAATTGTCTAAAATGGTAAAAACTTAGCCATGAAACCCAGGGACTCAAACTATGGAAAAAAATAACGAAAAAAACCTTAAAATCCTTCAGTGTGGTAGCAGAATTTAAAGCAGAGAATAAATTGGCAGTTGTTGGATCAGATCTTACATGTATGTACACTTTTTAAATTTTTTTATTTATAAAAAGGAAACACTGACTAAATTATAGGATAAGAGGGATACAACTTCACACAGCTCCAACCACCATAACTCTGTATCCCATCTGCTCCCCTGATAATTTCCCTATTCTTTAACTCTTTGGGACTATGGACCCAATGTCATTGTGGGATGCAGAAGGTTGGAGGTCTGCTTCTGTAATTGCTTCCCCGCTGAACGTGAGTGTTGACAGATTGATCCATACTCCCAGCCTTTCTCTCTCTCTCTTTCCCTAGTGGGAAAGGGCTCTGGGGAAGTGAAGCTCCAGGACATATTGGTGGGGTCATCTGTCCAGGGAAGTCTGGTCAGCATTGTGCTAGCATCTGGAACCTGGTGGTTGAAAAGAGAGTTAACATACAAAGCCAAACAAATTGTTGATTAATCATGGATTTAAAGGCTGGAATAGTGCAGATGAAGAGTTGGAGGGGCCCTCTATTTTGTAGATAGCTAGTATGTCAGGCTGCACCGTGGAGAAGAGAGGAGATCTGGAGTGAAGAGGGAACACAAATCTTTATTCACATGGGCACCTCAGAGTTGGGTGAGAGTGCAGTGGTTTGGGCTATGAGGAGGTAGCAAAAATGGCCGCCTCCTGGACCACCCTCCCTTGTGTCTAATCACCAATGTGAAAAGCGGGCAAGAGAGACAAGGGGCATAAGAAGGCCTTTATAGGGCAACAACCAGGAGTGACGTGTAAGGACGGGATTGGTTGAAAAAGGCACTGCAAGAATATCGCGGGAAGTGGCAAAGCCTGAGGGAACAGCTTGGCAGATGTGACTGCATCTGCGTAATTCTCCAGCACTAGTAGGCATATTTTAGTTATATTCCAAAGGGCCTGTGGCTATACTAGTTTTTTGTTTGTTTTGTTTTTTCTTTTTTCCCCCTAAGCTTGAAATCTGATATACAGGTAGATCCAAGTTATTGTCCTGGAAGATGATGTCATGGCTGGAAAAAGGACCATTAAGCTGAACCAGGGAAGAGAGTAGCTCCCTAATATGGGAAAGGGGTATAAATATTGTTGACTATAAACCCCATCGATTTTATGTGATCTGGGGCCCATATTCAGCTTAGGATCCTGCATGTGAACTTTGTATCCCTGTAGATCTGAGCTCACATTCTGTGGTCATGAGTAGAAATATTCCAAGCTGCTCCAATATCAACCCATCTTCCTCAGGTGGAACATAAGAGTATGTTGTCCATCCTCCCTTCGGAGGCTAGAACATTCTCTACCATTATTGATCCAAGTTGAGGGCAAGGTCCTATGAGGGCAAGGCCCACAAAGGGGTCTGTTTTGTTGTTCCTAATAGAGATGACCTGTAACAATGGAGAGAGGGATTTAGGCCCATCATGTCTGTTTGGGAATCTCAGGACTCCCTGATAAGGGCCCCAGCTGATGGAGTGGCCTGATAGTGACTAAAGAGTCATCATTAAAGTATACCGGTCTCTTGCCCTTATTCAGCTTTTTCAGTCCTTGTTTTGATAAGGTTAGCTTTGGAGTGAGTGAGAGAAATGTAATAGGAAGTAGTTGAGGAGGGTATCTAAGTCTAAGTAGACACTATTTCATTATAAACTTGATGCTGACTCACTATAGACTATTGTGTATTTTTGCTTTTGGGTATCTATTTTGCCATAATTTATGGATACATGTGAACATATGCTGTATCTTACGGGACCTGGTCTATATCTAGGTTTTGGTACTTGGTCAGGAAGTAAACCTCCCGGAATGGAATTAGAGAATACTATGAAAGGAAAGGTCCTGAAAGCAACCCAGGTGCCTAACAAGAGATGAGTGGCTGATAAAGTTGTACTATATATACACAATGGAATACTATGCAGCTATTAAGAACAATGAACCCACCTTCTCTTACCCATCTTGGATGGAGCGACAAGGAATTATATTAAGTGAGTTAGGTCAGACAGATAAAGATGAGTATGGGATGATTCCCCTCATAAGCAGAAACTGAGAAAGAAGAGCAGAAAGGAAAACTAAAAGCAGATTTTTTCTAAATTTGAGTAGGGCACCAAAGTAAAAACCCTGGGTTGATGATGAGGGTAGATGTTCAACTTCACAGGGCAGGGGGTGAGGGGGTGGGGTGGGACATAGTCTTTTGGTAGTGGTAATGGTGTTTATGTACACTCCTATTAATTTTTAGTCATATAAAAAATCACTAATTAATATGAGAGTGAAAATTGATTAAATGTCTCAAACTTTTTAAGCACAGACTGAGTCTTTTTAATACATAGGCTAAGTCTTTGATACGTTGTCTCTATTAAAAGTTTAGACCATGGAGAACAGAAGCAACCAGTGACACAACTATATACAAATAATGTCAAAGGACATAAATTATGGTGATTTATGTATGATACAGCAAATCTTAATGAAGGGATATTTCAAAGTTAACCCAATTGCCAAATAATGTGATTATAGTAGTAACTATCTATTGTCTTCTTAAACCCTAAGACAGCAGGAATCTCCCTGTATTTCCCCCAGTCCTAGAACCTCTGGGGTGGGGCTCACTTTCCTGCATGCTTCTCTCAATTCATACCAAATGATATTTCATCTGCTGACCCCAACCTAATCAATGCAAGCAGTACCACCTCAGCATGCTTCACTTCAGACTGTGTCCAGAGACGTCAGGCATGGAATATCAACCCTTTACCCTCACTACTTGGGTGAGACCTTTCCTTTCATGTATCTACACCTTTAAAAAATTAACCAAAATTTAGGGAGTCAGGCAGTAGTGCAATGGGTTAAGCAAAGCACATGGACTAGAGTAAGTATCCTGGTTCAAGCCCCAGGCTCCCCACCTGCAGGGGAAAAGCCCCAAAAATGTGTTGATATGTTTCAATAATGCAAGTGTTTGATGGAGAAATGTGCATTTAGCCTGGTGCACCACCACCTGGCTCATAGCAAGTATCTGATGGATTGAGGAATGAGATTGACTCTTCATTAAGCAGAACTACTTTTTTTTTTCATTATCAGTTCTTTAGAAAAAGCAGTCATGATGAGTGATGAAGGAAAAATAGTGACAATGTCGTCTTGTTTGTCCTGTCTTCTTCAAGTCTGCTTTATTTTTCTATGTAATCCCCCTCCCCTTTCATCAACAAGTTTTTGGGTAAGATTATTATTGAAATATTCAGCTTATGTAGTTAGTTACAGTTTTGTGGCTACATTTTATATCCTGAGGTGGGGCTCACCATAGGATTTAATTATTTTTTCCATTGGAAACATATTTCACAGACAGAAGTTATAGATAAGGACTCATTACAAAGACATCTCGTCATTTTTAATGAGTATTTTATTATTTCTGACTCTGCCAAGGGACAAAATTCTGCCAATGAAAGAAGCTTGTTAAAATTTGTTGGTCAGAAACATGTGAGTTCCAGTCAAATTCTACATTACTGATGATTAAAGACACAATCTTGTCAGTTTATGTGGGCTTCACACAGGTGTATCAATATAGAAGGTATACTTCATTTGAAGAAATAATATGTTGTGATCCAACAGTAATAGTGTGTTTCTTAGATTTCTCTGAAATGAGTAATTTTTAGAAATTATTCTCATTATTTTAATCCATTGAACTAATAAAAATCTGGTAATGTGAAAACTTTAGTTGGATCTAACATTTCCTCTGATATATTAAAAATCTACAATTTTTCTTGAGTTTTTGTGACATATCTATTGTTAACATTTAGATAGGCTAAGATTTTGTCCAATTTTTAAGAAGATGAATTTAATGAAAAGAAAGGGGTCATATCTTTTAGTGGAGAACAAAAGTGATTTTCAGAAGAAGATAAAGGGAAAATAAAAGACAGGAGGGAATGGGATTAAAAAAAACAACTCCTCTTAAAGTGTTTATAAATGGTATCATGTAAGTAAATCAACTTATAGCAAGTATCTCTAATATTTTGCTCACATTGTCTTCAAGGGAAGAAAGATTGGTGAGGAGTACTTAGACTAAAAAATAGATAATCATAATAAGAAGAAATACACACAAGCTATCTCACTACTATATTAATATTCTATACTATTAAAATTCTTTCACAATTTTGATTAGGGGATAATATCCTCAAAAGATAAGTTATTATTAACAGTAATTATTCAGGCCAAGAGGTAGCTCACTGAGACAACTGCTTTTCCATGTGTCAGGCCCAGATTCACACCCTGTCACTGCATAAGAGGTTCCATGATACCAGAGGAACTTTCAGTGCTGTGATGCCTGCCTATCCTTCTGTCTGCCATCTACCTATCTTCTGTCTGTCTGTCTGTCTGTCTGTCTATCTATCTATCTATCATCTTTAAGAAGGCAGCCTGGAAGTAGTAAAATCTGTAAAGTTCTGCCTCTTACCCCCTAAAAGAGAATAGTTATTCATTTCAAGCTAAGTGGTCATACCAAGTAAAGAGAAAAACAAACAAAGAAAAAAAAAGAAAACTAAGGCAAACCATACCACTGAGCTATCGCCCTGGTAAGAAACTGAACTAAACTATATAAGCACCACTTTTGGCCTCAAAATACTTGTTCTTTGAGAAAAGAACAAATAAACAGAAACTTTTTTATGTGAAGAAGCCATACAGTTACTAATATATGCTCTGCAACACACCAAATCTGCACCTTTTGAGAGCAAAAAAGACAGAATAAAATAATAATAATAATAATAAACTTATTAGCAAATTTGTAGTATGATTAATTCTATTCCTATTTCTATGTTCTCCTTTTTTTTTTTCTCTTGACCAATGGGGTGGGGGTGGGAAGAAAGAATATCATAAAGGAAATAGAGTTTTGTCAGCTTTGACAGTGACATTGATTGATCAGATACAGGGACGTCTTGCTATTATGTTTATAACGACAACCTTTCAGTGCATCTTTCTTTAACTAGTCATAGTTTAGCTCCATAACTTAAATGTCACCTTTGAAATAATTTGTTGGCATTATTTGAATTTTACGTACTTGTTTAAATATATCTAACTTGTTAATATATTAATTATTTTCAATGTTTTCTCTTCTCTATGATTCAAAACCATAAAGTAAAAATAATTTTGTCCTTTTGTGCAATGCTTAAGATCCATTGTGAGAAGTCAAGGTATAATTATTATTCAGCATGATTATTTTTGCCAAATAGTATGTTACTAAATTTAGTGAAATATCTTTTTCCATGCTATGTAAAATCAACACAGAGAACAATGTATTAGTATAAGTAAAAATAATTGAGTTTATTGGTGTTGTTATTAAATTGGTCAGTTTCATCCATATCTAATGAGTTGTGGCTTAAATTATTTCATGTATCTTATTTATTTTCTTTCAAGTTTGTATTTTAGATACAAACTTGGCAGTGGGGACTGAGGTTGAACATGGGTGATGTGCATGGCTATTCAAGTGAGCAATGTCAGGCATTTATTCACTTTGTAAACAATCTTCAAGTGTTTGGCATGTGCAAGACATTATACCAGCTGCTATCGAATTTAGCAAGATTAATTGGGGCTACAGTGATAGTGAGTATGTCAGAGTAAGTCAGGACATTTGCCATGTGTGCAGTCCAGTTGCAGGTTCCGGCATCACATGGAAGCTCTGGGGCTGTAATATCTTCCATCTCTCTCTCTCTCATCTCTCTTCCGGTCTCCATCTCTCTCTTTCTCTCTCTCACTCCTCTATCTATTTATATCTATCTATCCATCCATCCATCCATTCATCTATTTATCTAATTGAGAAGGTAGCCTAGAGTGCTGAAATTGTACATGTGAAAGCCCCCTGGCTTAAAAAATATGATTATGTCCCAATTTAATAACTTAATTTTTTATCATATTCATATATATGCTGGCATTTTTACAAAACATTTTGACCAAAAAAATGAAAAAGATAAGCAACATCGAAAAAGTTAGTGCATCTGTAGGTCTTTCTCCTACACTACATCTGTAGTGCCTTTCTCCTCCCTATGTCCCCTGGCCTCTCTCAATTTCTCTTTGTCTTCTCAAATAAAATAGAAAGGATATATTTAAAAAAAAAAAAAAAAAAGGAAAAATGACCACTAGGAACAGTGGATTCATAGTTACAGAACTGAGCCCCAGAGATAATCTTGTTGGGAAAAAATAAAAATTAAATTAAAAACGTATTTTTCTGGGAGTCAGGCGGTAGCGCAGCGGGTTAAGCACACGTGGCACAAAGAGCAAGGACCACAAGGATCCTGGTTTTAGCCCCCGGCTCCCCATCTGTAGGGGGAGTCTCTTCACAAGCATTGAAGCAGGTCTGCAGGTGTCTATCTTTCTCTCCCCCTCTCTCTCTTCCCCTCCTCTCTCCATTTCTCTCTGTCTCATCTAACAACGACGACATCAAGAACAACAATAAAACAACAAGGCCAACAAAAGGAAATAATTATTTTTCCCAACTCTATTATGACTTTACTGAGGAATTTTTTTGTAATTTTTTTCATATTTATTTATTTTCCCTTTTGTTGTCCTTGTTTTTTATTATTATAGTTATTATTGTTGTTATTGACGTCGTAGTTGTTAGGACAGAGAGAAATGGAGAGAGGAGGGGAAGACAGAGGAGGAGAGAAAGATAGGCACCTACTGACCCGCTTCACCACTTGTGAAGCGACTTGGATGCAAGTGGGGAGTCAGGGGCTCCAACCAGGATCCTTATACCTGGTCCTTGTGCTTTGTGCCACGTGCTCTTAACCCGCGCTACTGCCCGACTTGCTACTGGGGAATTATTTTTATAACAGGTATAAAGGGATACAATGACATGTAGCCAGTCATGTGTACTGTGTGTACCCTGTATACCTTTCATTGAGTGTAACTGTCACATCTTCTTAAATGTGAGGATATACTGATTTGTTCAGATATCTTCGAGTATTTCTACCAAAGCAATGAATGCAGGAGGGTAGAGGTCTCAAAGTCCTAGTCAGATAAATATGAGGACATATGATGAAGTGTTTGCAATTCTCTTGTAAATGAAAAGTTAAAACATAAAACTTAAATGTAAACATCCAGGATGGGGGAGATAGCATAGTGTTTGTGCAAAAGTGAATGCCTTGATAAACTTTAGTAACATCTAGAGACTGTTGTCTGATCTCTGCAGTCACTGTACATGATTTGGTACATTAGAGATGGCACTTCACTTTTGGACTATAATAAAATAAAATAAAATAAAATAAAATAAAATCTCTCTTTCACATCAGGTAATAGGACCAACTTAGTTTTTTTTTTCTCACTTGGCCAATTATGTATGATTACTTCAGAAAATATATGTCTAAGAATACATCCATTGTTTTCCTCCAGCAGTGTTCCTTTTATTAAAAAATAATCTCTTTGGGTAATATAGCAGATTAAATTTTGTTTTCCAAAAAGATATGTTGAAGTCCTAAACTCCAGTTCCTTTGAATGCAATCTTATATAAACAGATGGAACTTTGGCAGATTCAAGTAAGTGAAAATAAGGTTGCATTGGATCCTTTTAGACTTTAATTGCAATGACTTGGTACTATAAGGAGAGGGAAATCTGGAGATCCATAGAAACACACCCTCACTGAGAAGAATGTGATGTGAAAAATAAAGGGAGAAATTTGAGTGATGTATCTATAAGCCAAATATTACCAAGTATTGCCAGCAACCACTAGAGACTAGGAAAGATGGATGAAATGCACTCAGAGTTTTCAGAGAGGGAATAGCCCTACACCTACCTTAATTCAGTCTTTCAGTCTATATTATGTTGAGACAATAAATTTGATGTTTCATTCCACCAACCTTGTTATAGCAGCCCTAGAAAACTGATAAAAGAACAAGGAAATTGGGAAGAAAATGATTGAACTTTATCATGTTTTTTTTTGCCTAACTACTATTTATGATGAATGAGCCTTTATGTTGAGTTTACTTCCAATGTGCTTAATATTAGTGAACAGTGTGTACCAAATAGATACTACATTCTCAGAAAAGCAGGTTCTTCCACTGATCTCTGCTTAGATCTTTTGGAAAGAAAGATTCATGAAAATACTGTTTTGTTGAAAATCAGTGATGGGAGACTCTGTGTTGCCTCTTAGGTTGGAGACAAAGTGTACCAGCTAGACCATGAGTGGGTGGTACTAGAAAAAATACTTTTTTTTTTCAAATTTCTGATTTTTTTCATTGGTGATTTAATATTTATTTACAAAGTTATAAGACAAATGTAATATAATTTCACACCATTCCCACCACCAGTGTTCTGTGTCCCCATTCCCTCCATTGGAAACTGCATTAGTTCTCCCAAGACTACAGATATGGGTTAACTATATTTTTATATATTTGTCCTTTTTTTCTTTTTCTTTTTTAACCTTTCTTTTTAAAAAAAATTTATTTATTTATTTATTCTCTTTTGTTGCCCTTGTTTTTATTGTTGTAGTTATTACTGTTGTTGTTTTTGATGTCGTCTTTGTTGCATAGGACAGAGAGAAATGGAGAGAGGAGGGGAAGACAGAGAGGGGCAGAGAAAGACACCTGCAGACCTGCTTTACTGCTTATGAAGCGACTCCCCTGCATGTGGGGAGCCAGGGGCTCGAACCGGGATCCTTAATGGCAGTCCTTGCGCTTTGCGCCAAGTGCGCTTAACCCACTGAGCTACCGCCCAACTTCCTTTTTTCTTTTTTTAAAATTTATTAATTATATTTATTTATTTGATAGAGAAAGTCAGAAGTTGAGAGGAGAGAGAGAGATAGAGGAGAGAGGCAGAGACAGCTGCAGCACTGCTTCCCCACTCCTGAAGCTTTCCCCCTGCAGATGGGGGGTTTGAACCTGAGACCTTGTACATTTTAACATGCGCACTCAATCAGGTGTGCCACCACTCAACCCCCCATTTTTTCTATGATCCTGCTTATCTTCCTTTCTAAGGTAATACTACTACTTCCAAGTGTCCTTTGTTTCTCTCTTTCTTCCTTCCTCTCTCTCTCTCTCTCTCTCTCTCTATTTATTTATTTTTTCTCCTCTTATCTCTCCAGGTCCTGATGGAATTAGAGTTCAGGGCTCTCTGATCATCTTCCTTTAATATTTACCTGTCTGGGTGGATGGACAAAAAATCCTTATGGGGTGCAGAAGGTAGAAGGTCTGGATTCTGTAATTATTTATTCTCTGGACATGGGCATTGGCAGGTTGATCCGTACCCCTAACCTGTTTCTATCTTTCCCCAGTGTGGCAGGGCTCTGGAGAGGTGAGGTTCTGGGACATATTGATGAGGTCGTCTGCTTAGGAAGATCAGGATAAAATCATAGTAACATCTGCAACTTGGCGGCGAGAAGGTGACAAGATAAGTGGCAAGATAAGAAAGTGGCAAAACAAAATGTTTTTTGTTGTTTGTTTGTTTTAATTTTGTATTATCTTTATTTACTTATTGGATAGATATAGCCAGAAATTTAGAGAAAGGAGAGAAAGAGAGAGAGAGAGAGAGAGAGAGAGAGAGAGATCTGCATCACTGCCTCACCATTCATGAGGCTTTCCCCCTGCAGGTGGAGACAGAGGCTTGAACCCAGGTCCTCACACATTGTATAACATGTGTGCTCAACCAATGTTTGTGCCACCACCTGGTCCCAGGATGAAATTTTAATATACAGTAATCAAAAATAGAATAGAGCACTTGAGAATAGGAGTTTTAGGGTAAAAAGGAGCTAAGAACTCTATTTTAGGTATGTTCCTAGGGGCTCATGACTTTGGTAATTTTTGCTGGAGCTTGATAGCTAACATGGAGGTGGACTAAAAATATTATCTAGGAAGATGGTGTCACAGTTGAGAATAAGACTAGAAAGCTAGATCAGAGCTGAGAGTAGCTCCCAAACTTGAAGAAAATCTATGAATACAATTAAATATTTACTAGGTCAATCTGACCCAGGACCCATATTAATTCATATTTAGCACAAGAGCCATTTTAACTTCTGAGTCCCTGTCAGTCTGTGTTCACAGTCCATGGTCACAACTTGGAATATTCTAGGCTGAACTCATTTCAGGACCAGTTTTCCTTGAGTGCCCTTGAAGGATGACACAATCTTCGAAGAATGGGGCAGTTCTTACCATTGTTAGTTCATAGTGAGGGTATGGATACGGCCCTGAAGAGGCCCAAATAGGGCTTATACTGATGTTCCTGATAGAAGTGACCAGTGATAGTGGAGAGAGGGGTCTATCAGAAGTCTAGGTCCATTGAATCTATGTGGGAATTCAATGATTCCCTGACTAGCACCCGAGGTGACGGGGTAGCCTGGTATCACCAAAAAGACCATCATTAGGTGAGCTAGTCTCTTGCACTTTTCCAGATTTTGTAGTCCCTTCTTTACCTGACAAACTTGGCATTTCCTCTGTCATTAAGTTGTTGAGTGTCATATGTTGTATTCAAACTGGTGTTAGATTTATGGGGTCTGGCCTCAAGTTAGGGAGGAGATACACCTTGCATCTTAGTAGGGTCAAAGTTAACTTTGAGTTTTGCTGCATTTACTTGTTTGATGATTATAATAAAGGTTGACATAAAGATAATAATTATTCTTAGTTGATAAACATTTTTTCCAGGTACTAGAAAAACTGTCATTACATGGAATGGTCTTGCCCATGTTTTTTAGAAAATACAAAAGACTTGGAAACAGTAGACCTTTATTTGATTCCTAATTTTCTAAGTTTGTAGACAGTGACCTTGTACTTAGTGAGGAGTTTCTTGACCTCATCTATAATATGAGAATTTTGTAGGACATGAACTTTAATGTCCCTTTTAAGTTTTCTGAACTATGAGTAAGTAGATGAATAATTTCCTTAAAATAACTTATAAAAATTTGAGTTATGCAACTGGAATTTACAGTTTACTCATCTCTAAGTATAGGCTTTCAATAATTTTAATTATTTTTAACTTGTGAATTTTATTTTATGTGTATGTTGTTATAGATGAATAGCAACTCTTACTCTTTTTGCTAAGAATAAAGAAAATGGGAGTGATTTGAATTTCAAATTTCTAGCCTATCAAATGTAAAATGAATATTTAAAGATGAACAATAAAATTAGCTTACATTTTTGAAAAATATTTCTGCTTGCTAAAGTCAGAATTATACAGTCACGACCTTTAAAATAAAATACAGAGTTTTGGACAAATGCAGTAGTTGCAGATTACATTTTCTGGAGAATTCTGCCCAAAGTGATATATGTCCATTCATCTTTCCTTTCAAAGAACTTTTTTTTTGGTTAAGTCAGATGAGATTTCTGGAATACTAAAATAATGTGAATCTCCTCCATGTTAATATGAAGTCCTCCCAGAGGTTTATATCTTTGGTGTCCAATCATGCTGAACTTGGCATTTGAAAATCTCTAGTAGAATTTACAACAGAATATGATTGACTGTTCGGGAGTCTGGAAAGAACTTGGGGCTAAACTTTTCTCGCATTCTCTTCAAATCATATGCTATACTGAGTGGTATATTGGTGACAGAATCAACGTAAATGAAATTTAATATTTCTAGGGTTAATATGATTTTGCTTGAGACCTCACAGTGCATTATTTAAGACACATGACAGTTACTCCACAAATTATGGCATATGTGTTAATGCTTTGAAAGTCTCAGTGGCAAAGAACTTGAATTTCATAACATAATGACTTTAGGGTAGATTATTGAATAATTTCTAAATTAAGGCAAGACAGAGCCAATGTCCCTGGGAGGATTCAAACACAAGTCAATATACATTTTCTCCATCATTGTCATTGTCTCATATCTTATTTATCCTAGATTCATCAATAACAGTTCTTTATATTTCTTGAATTCGTATATTTTAATCTTTCATCCAAATGTAATGCAGATTAATAATAAAGTAAAAACATAAAAAGTTACAAGATACTATAGGTAGTTTCCTTGATATTTGGACAGTCAACTTCTACTTTAGCCACGTGTGACTAATCCTACGATTTTTGCTATGTGTGTTTTAGCAGGAAATCATCTCCTCTTCCATGAAATAGTGACACAGTAATGATGCTTCCTGTTACATAATGAAGTCGGCAGTTAAAAAAGCTTATTCATAAAGAGTTTGGAGTCAGGCAGGGGAAATAGTATAATGATTATGCAAACAGACTCATGCCTGAGAATGAAGTCCCAGGTTCAATCTCCTGCGCCACCATCAGCCAGAGCTGAGTAGTGCTTTGATTAAATAAATAAATAAATAAATAAATAAATAAATAAATAAATAAATACAATAATAAAGTTTAGAGTCTTTGGAACCATGCTGCCTGGATTTCTCCCAAATTTGTCATTTACTGGTTGTGTTACCTTGAGCAATTAACTTTTTATCTTGTTAGAATGCCTGCAGTCCTTGGTATTCCTGCAACAAATCATGGCTAGTTCAAATTTCATCTTGCCTTTTGCCTTTCATTGCTTAAGTTTCATCTGTATGTGAAGTCATTGCATATTGATTCTTCATCTGGCTTATCTCACTTAGCATGAGTCCTTCAAGTTCCACCCAATATGACCCAAATGAGGAGATTTTATCATTTCTTACATCTGAGTAGTATTTCATGTGTATTACACAATTATTTTTTTATCTTTCTTTTTTCTATTATTTTTCTTCCTTCCTTTCTTTGTAATTTTTTTATTTATGAAAAAGAAACACTGACAAAAACCATAGGATAAGAGGGGTACAATTTCACACAGTTCCCACCACCAGAACTCTGTATCCCATCATATCCCCTGATAACTTCCCTATTCTTTATCACTCTGGGAGTATGGACCCAGAGTCATTATGGGGTGCAGAAGGTGGAAGGTCTGGCTTCTGTAATTGCTTCCCTGCTGAACATGGGTGTTGGCAGTTTGATCCATACTCCTGGCCTGTCTCTCTCTTTCCCTAGTAGGGCAGGGTTATGGGGAAGCAGGGATCCAGAACACATTGATGGGATTATCTGTCCAGAGAATTCCGGTTGGCATCATGCTAGCATCCAGAACCTGGTGGCTGAAAAAAAAGTTAACATATAGAGCCAAAAAAAAAAAAGAAAGAAAGAAATGACTAATTAGGTTGACTTAATCATGAACCTAAAGGCTGGAAAAATTCAAATAAAGAGTTGGGGGGGGTCTCCATTTTGTAGATAGTTAATAGTCCTATTTTAGTTATATTCCAAAGAGCCCATGGTTTTACTAGTTTTATTTTTTTCCTGAGCCTGACATCGTATATGCAGGTGGATCTAAATTATTGTCTGGGGACATGATACCATGGCTGGAAAAAGGCTAGAAAGCTGGATCAGGGAAGACAGTAACTCCCAAATATGGGAGAGGTGTATAAATATTGTTGACTGTGAACTCATTGATTTGATGTGACCTGGGGCCTATATTCATGTTAGGAGCCTCTGTGACATCTGCGTCTCTGTAGATCTGAGTAGGAATATTCCAAGCTGCCCAGTTTCAGGACCCATCTTCCTCAGGTGAATCATAGAGTATGTTGTCTAGAATGGAGCATTCTCTGGTGTTGTTGATCCATGTTGAGGGTAAGGTCCTATGGGGGCCCACAAAGGGGTCTGTTTTGTTGTTCCTCATGGAGATGACCAGTAACAATGGAGAGAGGATTTATTTGAGGTCTAGGCCCATTATGTCTGTTAAGAAATCTCAGAAATCCCCGTCTAGGGCCCCAGCAGATGGGGTGGCCTGATAGTGACTAAAGAGTCATCATTAAAGTATGCCAGTCTCTTGCCCTTATTCAGCTTTTGCAGTCCTTGCTTTGCTAAGATTAGCTTTGGAATGAGTGAGGGAAGTATAATAGGAAATAGGTGAGGAGGGTTTCTAAGTCTAAGTAGCCACTATTTCATTAGGAACTTTACGTTGTCTTTTTAGGTCTTTCTACTTGCTTGCTGCATATACTGACTCACTGCAGGCTATTATGCACTTTTGCTTTCAGGTATATATTTTGGCCTAATTTATGCATACATGTTAATATATGCCCTATCTCATGAGACCTGGTATATATTTAGGTTTTGGGATTTTGTTAGGAAGTGAACCACCTGAAATGGAATTAGAGAATCCTATGAAAGGAGAGGTGTAGAGGTCTTACCTGAGTAATGAGGCCAAAAGGTTGACATTCCACACTTGACATCTCTGGAACAGTCTGAAGTGAAGCATGCTGAGGTGGTATTGGTTGTGTTGATTAGGTTGGGATCAGCAGATGCAATATCATTTGGTATGAATTGAGAGAGACATGCAGGAAAGTGAACCCGACCCTAGAAGTTCCAGGATTGGATGAAATATAGGCTCTATAGAGGAAGTGGGAGGTTCCTGCTCTCTTAGGGTTTAAGAAGGCAATAGATAGTTATTTCTGTAGTCAAATTATTTGGCAATTGGGTTAAATTTGAAAAATCCATCTGTTAGGATTTGCTGTATCACAACATCGCCATAATTTATGTCCTTTGATATTATTTGTATATATCTGTGTCTTATAGAGTAATGCCACCAGTTGCATTTCCCTGGCCTAAGCTTTTAAGAGTCAACATTACAAAAACTCAGCCTATGGTCTGTACATTAAAAAGTTTGAGAGAGTCAGTCAATTTTCCCCTCTCATATTAATTAAATAGTGATTTATATGACTACAAGTTAATAGGAGTGTACCTAAACACCATTCCCACCACCAAAAGAATGTGTCCCATCCTACCCCCCTCCTTTCCTGCCTCCCCCAGTGAAGCTGAACATCTACCCTCACCGTCCACCCATAGTTTTTCATTTTGGTGCTCTACTCCAAACTCAGTCAGATCCTGCTTTGAGTTTTCCTTTCTGTTCCTCTTTCTCAACTTCTCTTTATGAGTGGGACCATCCCATACTCATCTTTGTCTTTCTGACTTAGCTGACTTAACGTAATTCCTTCTAGCTCCATACAAGATGGGTCAAAGAAGGTGGGTTCATTGTTCTTAATAGCTGCATAGTATTCCATTGTGTCTATATACCACAGCTTTCTCAGCCATTCAGCTGTTGTTGGGCACCTGGTTTGCTTCCACGTTTTAGCTGTTATGAATCGTGCTGCTATGAACATAGGTGTACAAATATCTTTTTGTTTGGGTGTTATGGAGAGGCTGTGGGGACAAAGGAACCCTTCTGCACTGCTGGTGGGTATGTAAATTTGTCCCACCGCTGTTTAGAGTAGTCTGGAGAACCTTCATAAGGCTAGACATGGACCTTCCATGTGACCCAATAATTCCTCTCCTAGGGATATACTCCACAACTTTCTTAACCACTTACTATCTGTCCTTAAACATCTGGATTGCTTCTAAGTTTGGTCTGTTACAGAGATCTCTTTAGATAGGTGATTTTGTTTACTGTGATAAATCCCTACGAGAGGAATTGTCAGATCATACGGTGGGGTCTATTTCTAAGGTTCTGAGTAATCTTCAGGCTATTTTCTAAAGTCATTGCACCAATTTACATTCCAATCAGCAGTGTAAAAATGTTTCTTTGGGTCTAGGTGGTGTCACACCTGGTTGAGTGCACACACTACAGTGCACAAAGACTCAGGTTCAAGCCTCTGGTCCCCACCTGCAGGGGGAAACTTCTCTCTTTCTCTCTCTTCCTGTCTGTCTGAATGAAAAAATAGCTCTGGAGCAGTGAAATCACATATTTTTTGAGGAATGGCACTTCTTTTCAAAAAAAAAAACACCTTTTTACTCTGTAAAAAAATACATTATATATTTCCTATCATCTAATTAAGGAATTATTTGGAAATTTTTTAAATAGTAGGGACATTAATGTCCTCTTTGTGCACTGCATTTTTTAGAAACACAATTTTGCAGACCAAAGTGAGCCCGAGAAAATATGCTTGCTCCAGTGGGCAAAAACTGGGCAAATGATTCACTAGAGGAGTGATGCGACCCTTCAGCCCTGTGATGTAGACATTGGCATATTGTATTCATGCAGTACTTCATTTTCAAAATGGGGGTGGCATGGAGTCTAGAAGTTACTTTTGTTTTAATAATCCTACTTTTGTTTGTATCTCTAAGACACATCTCAGTGCTGGACACATAATAGTTATTTAACTTTATTGTTTGTATAATGAATGTATGAAATAAAATTAGTGTTCTACTTATACTAATATTTCAGTATGTTAATTATGTAAAAACTAGGGGAAAATCCAAATAAATGTGATGTTCTAATATGTCTTATTTCTAAAGTTGGCATACTTTGAATTCATGAAAAAAAAAACCTAGGAGATGAAAATATGACATGATCTCTTTTTAGGAGAGCTGAACACCTGCTAATCTCTTTTAAATATGAAAATATGTAATTCTACTTCTTCCACTAGGCACTCACCATAATATTGGTGTCTTTTAATAAAGATCCAGAATATGTCATTTTTGTCTACAAGACCGAAATCTAGACCCTGTCCTTTTAGTTGTATTTATATGTGTTAGGATTAAATTAGTAAATAGCCTTTTAATATCTAAATTCTCATGTATGTGAAAGACTGGGAGTGAGACAGAAATAAAGAGAGCCAGAGTTGGAAGCACCTTTCAAATATAACTACAGGAGTTTTAACTCCGAAATGTGGAAACTAGAACCTGGAGGGTAGCCGTATAATGGAATACTGAAATAGGTTTATGCATTTTATTTCACAGAGCCAGGGCCTCCTGTCTGTCCTACTTTAAAGCACTGGACCACTATTTTCCTCAGAGAAACAGAGAGAGGGAGAGATACCACTGTACCCCCACCCCCAGTGCCTTAGCATCTCTCTTGTGGTGCTGTGACTCAATCCTGAGCCCAGATCATTGAGCTGTACTTCCCAGTGAGTTTTTAAACTAAGAAAGAATAAATCCTGGAATATGATGGCAGATTAGAATTTAGAGGGTCCAGTGGAAAACCAAGAAATGTTACATATGTACAAATTACTGTATTTTACTATTGACTGTAAACCACTAATCCCCCAATTATAAATAATAATAAAGTGAGAATAAAGATTTATTAGAGAACTAGTAAATGTTTGTGAGAGAAATGTGTCCCCAAAATAATGTGGGGGAAAGAAATCTTTTGGCCAAACACTCTGTAAATTAGATGGCTACATCATTTCTGCTGAGTTATCTTTTAGGAAGGTAAAAAAAAAACAACTAAACTTTTTATCCCCACAGATTTCACAAGGTCTCAGATGCAAGGAAGTATACAGAAAAATCACTGTCATTAAATTCACACAGTGATTAAACAAGATTTGTTTTCCAAGTTCCAGCATGAAAAGCCACCTGAATATTTTTATTTTAGATTTGTCCTTATCCCATTTCTATGAAGTGTTCCTGATTAAATACGGATTGTAATCTTATAGCACTCACCCACTTTAGTTCTCTGTAAAAATATACGTGTCTGGTTCCTGTTTTCACTTGTCTTCTGCAATCTTATCGCCTCTCTAGCAGTATTTACTCAATATCCCTTGAGCTCTCTTCCAGCAATAATAGTACAAGATTTTCCAAACACAAATATTATATAAATGATTATAGAGATGCAGTAGTTCAAAAACTCTATTATCTTTGAAAACAACTTTCAGCAACTTTTTTTTTACTATTTGTTATACTTTTATTGGCCATTTAAATTTCCTTTTAAGTGAATCTACTTGTTGTTTTGTTAATTTATTAATATGAGGGGGAGAGAGAATATCAGAGCATCACTCAGGTACATGTAATGCCAGGGATCCAATTCAGAACCCCACGCTTGACAGTTAAACACTTTATCCATTGCACTACCTACTGAGCCACTGGTTTTTATTTGTTTGTTTGTAAATTTTATTTTTATTTTTTTTCAATTTATTTCTTTATTGGGGAATTAATGTTTTACATTCAACAGTAAATACAATAGTTTGTACATGCATAACATTCCCCAGTTTCCCATTTAACAATACAACCCCCACTATGTCATTTATCATCCTTCATGGACCTTTTTTCTCCCCACTCACCCACCCCAGAGTCTTTTACTTTGGTGCGATATGCCAATTACATTTCAGGTTCTACTTGTGTTTTCGTTTCTGATCTTGTTTTTCAACTTCTTCCTGAGAATGAGATCATCCCATATTCATTCTTCTGTTTCTGACTTATTTCACTTAACATGAATTTTTCAAGGTCCATCCAAGATCGGCTGAAAACGGTGAAGTCACCATTTTTTACAGCTGAGAAGTATTCCATTGTGTATATATACCACAACTTGCTCAGCCACTCATCTGTTGTTGGACACCTGGGTTGCTTCCAGGTTTTAGCTATTACAAATTGTGCTACTAAGAACATATGTGTACACAGCTCTTTTTGGATGGGTATGTTGGCTTAATTTTAAAAAATTATATTACATAAATGATCATAGAGATGCAGTAGTTCAAAAAACTCTATTGTCTTTGAAAACAACTTTCAGCAACTTTTATCTCACTTCTATTCCTCCTTAAAGAGCTGAGCAATATTACTAGCCCCATATTGTTGAAGGTCATTTAAATCCATAGGGGCCAACAAGCTAATACCACTGGCTAGTGTGTACAATCCATACTTGAGATTCTTCCCCACACCTCACTGAGGGAGCTTAGGTGCTGTGGTGTCTTTCCCCCTCTTTATTTCTCTCCCTATCTCATTTTTATCTGAGAAAAAAGTCATCTAAGAATGGTGAAACCTGGAAATGACAAATAAATTCCATGACTGTTGTTGTTTTAAGTTTAAAGCATTTGTTTATTCACTTTCTTTTCCTCCTTTCCTAGTTTCTTTATAAGCTTTTCCACTGTACTTTCTATTGCATTGCAGCCATGCTATACCTTCATTTTCTGTAGCTTTTTTTAAATTAATTACTTTATTGAAGAAATGATTATTTGCAAGACCATTATTGTCACATGTGTACAGTTTATCTTATCATGACAGATTTCGACACTACTTGCCATCTTATTCTACCATACCATCTTATTCTACCATAGGATGCTTAAGGTATGTTGGAAGAAGGAGATGCCCTTTAAATTAGATCAACTACAAATATATTAATAAGATAAGGAGAATAATATGGATTGTTTTTCTGTTTTTATGTTCTGTTGTTCCTCAGTTGCTTTATTTTATGTACAAGCCACACTATACTAAATACCTTTATGACAAATGCAATCACCACCTTCAGAAATTACAATAGTAACTAAAGCAATGACTGAAGCAGTTTAACCAATACCAGTTAGTCCCACAATGTCTCCAGTTCAAGAAAAAATAGCAACCAAGTCTAAATGAAAAAGAAAGAGAAAGGAAAAAAGGGATAGCAGGAATAGATAATTATGCAAATCTACTTTCCACTGTAGATTCTAGGGGTAGCAAGAGGGGAAGGTGAAGTAGAGCAGAGACACACACAAAAAGAGTCTGCCCTGAGCCAGACTTCTTCCCTGAAATAGTTCACAATTAAGTATCAGTGAATTCAGAAGGCAGAGGGAGGAGGAAGGGAGAAAGGAAGACAGGGGAAAAAAATAGAGAAAAGAAATAAGGAAACAGAAAAAAAAAGCAGTGAGAGGAAAGTTGTATATATATATATATTTTTTTTAATTGGCCTGGAGGTGGGAGAAGGGCGACAGTGTATAGAGGAGGTATGAAAAGTGAGACAAGTTTCTCTCACAGTGGGTGATAATTTTTGTCGTCTAGCAATGGAAAGTATACTAAGAGTTAATTTTGGTCACCTGAGGGAGGTAAGGGATATGCGTGTATATATAATAGTATTTGTAAAATAGAACAGAGTAAAAAGCCCAAGCAGTGGGTCTACAGCTTGGACAGATCCCTGTTAGCCTATGTACATTTAGCCTAGACAACTGATTGAGAAAGAAAACACAATATAAAACAAACATGAAAAAAAGAAAAAAGAAAAAGAAAACAACTTTCAAGCAGGCTGGGTGAGGCTTGCTTGATTAGCTAATTGTCACTTGAATGGGTCTAAGTCCCTTACTCAGAGGAACAACAGAAATAGCCTAGAAATTTGGAAGCAGGGTTTAATGGCACCCCAGTGGGCCAGGAATCTTGGTAAAGAAAGGAGCTCCATGGGCAGCCTGCTAGCAGCAGCTCCCTACCCCAGGGGTCTGGTTATGGGGAGAGAGGGGCTGAGAGAAATAATCAAGAAATTTCCTTTCTTTTTGCTCTAATCTTTAACCGAAATTGAATTATAATCACCTCCCTGGTCTACCTTTAGGATGCCTCCTTGCTTGTCCCGCTGAAGGCCAGGATTTCAAGGCTTTCTAGCAGTTGATGTCAGAGCCCACAGGTGTTGCTACATTCCAGTCGCTATCTTGGCTCCGCCCCTGTTTTTCTAACATAAAAATAAGGTAATGACTATAACTTGGATTGTGACATACATGGCCTTGAACATTAGGTTTGTGTCACCTTTCTAAGTATATAACACAAGCCTAAAAAAGACAAAGTGTTGTTTGATAACACGTTGACAGAGTGAATTAAGTTGATCAAATATATTTATGAGCTAGAGAGCCTAGAGCCAGTGCTGAAGGTGGAATGTAGAGACTTAGACAAGCAAGTCAAGTGGTCTACCTGCGTAATCACAGCCCTGTCACCATTGTGATGGTACTTTAATGCATTTTAAATTTTATATATGATCTTGGGGCTAGGTGTTGGCATACTTTGTTGAGCGCACACATTATAGTGTTCAAGGACGGGGGTTTAAAACCCGGGTCCCCACTTATAGAGGGGAAACAGGTCGGAAGGTGTTTCTGTCTCTCTCCTTCTCTCTCTTTCTCCCTTCTCAATTTCTATCTGCCTCTATTCAAAATAAATGAAATATTTTAAAATATAGATAAAATCTTCAAAAATAGTGACCTTTAGTGGTGTATATGGTACAGAACGATTCCCTTGGAATCTTACAATCTTGTAAATCATTATTAAACCACTAATAAAAAATAGAAAAAACATAGCCACCATTTATTTTTCTTTTTTCTTTTCACCAGAGCAGTGCTCATCTCCGGCTTATGGTGGTGCCAGGGACTTCAGACCTTTGGGCATAAAATCTTTTGCATAATCATTATGCTTTCTCCCCAGCCTGAGCAACCTTTCTAAAGTTGCATTTTATGATTAGTAAATTTGAAATGACATTTTCACTTGGTTCTCTTCTTTATATTATAATATTTTCATTGAGAAAATATGTTTTTACATATGCTACAGTAGCTCCTAAACTCAGATAAATGCTAATAATGAAAAAATACCCACAATGCTATTTTTTCTTATTAAAATATTGCAACCCAGTAGTTTTATTGTTTTTTTACTTGTGTTTTATGTCTCTTCTACTCTTTACCAGAAACCATTTTTTGTGAGACAAATTTCCTCTGTTAAAACTTATTTTGTTTCTCCAAATACTTATATTTCTAAATCATAGTATTTTTATTTTTATTCCATTCTAGCACAGACCACAAATGTAACCAGGCACATTTCAGATTATGTCTTTTTAAAAAATGTGAAATCCATAACTTTCTATTAATTCCTGTCTCTCACTACCTTTACTGATGAACATCTTGGTGGTAAATACTCCTGAACATCAGGAGAACTGGCATGGCCCCTGTGAAAGTAAAGGGGCACTGCGTATGTCAGCAGGTCAGCAGGGAGGGATACACGACATACTTTGTAGCCTTCATGAGTTTTTTTTAGGGTTTTTTTTTTTTTTTTTTTTTTTTTTGTCAGCAAGCTCTGAAAGTTTATACCTTAAAGGAATTAAAGTTATGATGCATCTGAAAGGGTTGGGAAGACTCATGTTATTGCTGTTAGTTTTTATTTTTGTTACTCTGGTCACCATTTGATTTTATTTTTATTGAAGAAAAATTGCATTGTAGCATTATATGTTTCAAGGGCACACTATTAGAACTCAACATCAGCATATAATCCATTAAGTTTACCATGTCTTTAGATTTAGCTACCAGTTACAGTCAGAATTCTGTCCCCTGCACAACCTCCTACATAAACTAAGAGAGATTACAGCAGAAATTAGCAGTGCGAAATGGGGAACTAAAAAACACACCAGGTTGTTTGAGTGAAAGTATTGTTGAGAATTGCATTGTCAGGGACCTGATGGTGCTGCAAATAGTAGAGCACACACATTAAAGTGTTCAAGGATCTAAGTTCAAGCCCCAGGTCCTCACCAGAAGCAGGGGATGCTTCATGATTAGTGAACTAGTGCTGCAGGTATCTTTCTTTCTCCCTCTCTATCTCCTCCTGCCTTCTCAATTTCTGTGTCTCTCTCCAAAATGTTAAATAAATAATGCAACTGACTTTCATGCCTGAGGCTCAGAGCTCCAAGAGTCAGTCCCCTACATCACCATAATCCAGAACTGAATAGTGTTCTGGTAATAAAATAATAATAATAATACAGTAAATTCAGGCAGACAGGTGCATGATTACTCACATATGAGACATCATTAAACTCTATGAATTATTGCCACTAAGTAGTGGTTTATCTTGTAAAGGGCATGTCACATTTACACAGTCATATTTAATTATATCAATTCTAACAATTATCTTCCTTCTATGTATTTTCTTCCTTCTTTCCTTCACCTACTTACCTTTTTTTCTTTCTTTTTATTTTTATTCTCCTATTTTTGAGCTAGAGATAGAGAGGTAAAGAGAAAGAAAGAGAGTAAAAAAAGAAACAGCAGCACCAAAACCAAAGCTTCCTTCAATGTAGGAGGGAGTGTGTGTGTGTGGGGGGGGGGTGGTTAGGACCAAGCTTGAGGGGTTGTGAACGTGGCAAAGCACACTATCCAAGTGAGCTAACCCACCAACCCCACATACATTCTTTCAATATCCTTACCACTTTTGTAGTTGTTGAATATCATTGGAATAGAAAAACTTCAAAATTAAACCCGAACTTGGCTAACATAAAAATATAGACTAAGCACAAATCATATGCTATACCTTTCAAGCACATGGAGAGAATTAGTGTATTTTGCTGTGGAATGAAGTTTTATTCCTATGTGTGACAGTAGCTTAGTTGATTTCACTAGTTCACTAGAATCAAAGACGTGTAAAGAAAGAGAGTAAAAAAGAAACAGCAGCACCAAAACTTCCTTCAATGAAATGCGAGTGTGGTGAGGGCCAGGCTTGACCCTGTAATTGTAATGCAGCATGGAAGATAATTTCAGGATCTCCATTATCCCATTTGTGATACCACTCAGTGACCTCCCCAGCTCAAAGTGTTCTGTCCTTATCACTTGAGATAGATACAGGGGGAGAGAGAACAAAAAAGAAAGGTGGGTGCGGGGGAGAGGAGAGACCCCACTATCCATGGAGGCCCCTAGGTGATGCTGTAACTCAAACCCAGGATCTCATGCAGAGCAGGGTATGTGCTCTGCCTGGCAAGTTATTCCCTGGTCTCCACACATTTTATGTTTCAATAATATTGAATAGAGTTTACAGAAAACCAGGCCTAGCACACATGAAGATATTTGAAAGGAAGGTTGGATGAACAGGATGCATTGGAGAGGTGCTTCTTTCCAAATTGTTTTAGGGGCCTCTGTGGATAGAGGAATAATGTTGTGTCTCTCCTCTCTATATATTGTTGGGTAGAGTTCTAACATCAGCATGTGTGAAGTTCCTGGTTCAGGACTCAGTTCTCCAACTGCACCAGGGAAGCTTCAGGAAGTAAGGAGCAGAGGGTCAGGTGTCTCACCTACCCTCCCCTCCTCTCCCTTCCCTTCTCCTTTCCCCTCCTCTCCCTTCTCTTCCCTTCCCTTCCTTTCCTTTCCCTTCCTTTCCTTTCCCTTCCTTTCCCTTCCCTTCCCTTCCCTTCCCTTCCCTTCCCTTCCCTTCCCTTCCCTTCCCTTCCCTTCCCTTCCCTTCCCCTCCCCTCCCCTGCTCTCCCCTCCCCCCTCTCCTGTCCTCTCCTCTCTACTCCTCTCCCCTCCCCTCCCCTCTCTCCTATCCTCCTCCTCCTCCTCCTCCTCCTCCTCCTTCTCCTCTCTGTTGCTGGGTAGAGGTCTAACATCAACATGTGTGAAGTTCAGGACTCAGTTCTCCAACAGCACCAGGGAAGCTTCAGGAAGTAAGGAGCAGAGAGTCAGGTGTCTCACCTCCCCTCCCCTCCCTTCCTCTCCGTTCCCTTCTCCTTTCCCTTCCCTTCCCTTCCCTTCCCTCCCCTTCCCTTCCCTCCCCTTCCCTTCCCTTCCCTCCTTTCCCTTCCCTCCTTTCCCTTCCTTTCCCTTCCTTTCCCTTCCTTTCCCTTCCTTTCCCTTCCTTTCCCTTCCTTTCCCTTCCTTTCCCTTCCTTTCCCTTCCTTTCCCTTCCTTTCCCTTCCTTTCCCTTCCTTTCCCTTCCTTTCCCTTCCTTTCCCTTCCTTTCCCTTCCCTTCCCTTCCCTTCCCTTCCCTTCCCTTCCTTCCCTTCCCTTCCCTTCCCTTCCCTTCCCTTCCCTTCCCTTCCCTTCCCTTCCCCTCCCCTCCCCTCCCCTCCCCTCCCCTCCCCTCCCCTCCCCTCTCCTCTCCCCTCCCCACCTCCCCTCCCCTCAACTCCCCTCCCCTCTCCTCTCCCCTCCCCTCCCCTCCACTCAACTCCCCTCTACTCTACCCTTCCCTCCCCTCCCCTCCCCTCCCCTCTCCTCTCCTCTCCTCTCCTCTCTGCCTCCTCCTCCTCCTCCTCCTCCTCCTTCTTCTTTTTTCTCTCTCTTTCTCTCTCTCTCTCTCTTCTTTTCTGTCTTTTAACCCCCCTATGAAAAACAAGAAGTGAGGTGTGAGGAATGACCTTTGGGAGTGACCTTACTCTTGACGGTTTAAAAGCACTGATTGTTACATGTGGGTGCTGGACAAACTGGTGTCAGCTAGACAGATAAAGTCAGGTACAGTGGAAGTATCTCCCTCTTTCTCTTCTCTCTTTCCTCTCTCATCTCTCTATTTCTCCTCTCTTCTCTCTCTCCTCTCTCTCTCCCTCTCCTTCTCTCTCCCTCTCCTTCTCCCTCTCTCTCCTTCTCCTTTTTCCTCTTTCCCCCTTTTTCTTACCTCTGTCTCCTCTCTTCTCTCCCCTTTCTTCTCTCTACCTCTCTCTCTCACACACATGTTAATTAAAAATCTTAAAATACAAGTTTGTAGTCTGAAAAGAGTCTGTACCCTCAGCATGCTAAACATGCAACTTAAACTCTCTGAAACTTTAACAAATTTATTAAGATCAATAAAGATAAATACTTAAAAGTCCACTGTGATAAGAAATGAGCATTCATTTTCTTTAAGAATAGTCAGTTTAGGGTTGAATGCAAAGGATGAACTGTTGTTGAAGCAGAAGAAATGAACCATAAGGGTGATTTAGTGAAAAGTATGATGAACAGTTTTGAATATGCTTATGCAGTTTGTTGGATTTTTATTTTTATTTTTTACTTTTTCCATAACAGTTGGTATCTGACTGCCCTTTTTGGAATGAAGAGTGAGAACTTCCCCTACATTTTAGGTTAATATTCTCAAAATCACATTCCTTGCTATAAGATATAATCCTAGAGATGAATATACAAATGAAAATTCTGGGGAGACAAATATAGAATGTGGAACAAAATTGGTGTTTATAAGGTTACAAAATATTATATTAGACTCTACCCTGTCTTCTATATCAACATTATAATCAATGACTTACACAGAGTTGGCTTTCTTTCAGTTTGATTTAAAATATTGAAGCCTGAAAGATATTCGTAAACTATCCAAAATATGTTTAACACAGTATTGGTGTGCATTTCACAATGACAGACTGTATTTCACTGACAAGAGAAATTTATTTGAACTACATTTTTACATCAAATTGAGAAACACTTTTAAAATCTATAATATTACTAATATATAAAAATGTATGTTCTTTGCAGGGATAAAAAAGCATTGTAACTATAAAAAAGACTGAAGATCTATGTATTAATGAGGGAAAAATAGAAGGAGGGAAGGAGATGGGGGGGGGCACCAGAGCATTACTCTGGAATATGTAATGACTTCAGTGGAACACCAGCCCTCATTCATGCAAGTCTTATACTCTATCACAAGTCCACCTTCCTGCCATATGAAGTTTGAAATATTAAGGAGAGAGCTTTTAAATACAAACCAGACCCCAGTGTACATCCTGTTATGCAGTATGTATTTCAAAGTAATAAACATGTCATAAATTATCTCCCTATTGAATCCGGAAAGTTCTTTTTACTTTTTACTTTTATATAATGTTCTACTTCACGAATGAGTCAAGATACATTAAGTTAGGTTCAGGATCATGTAAACCAAATATGTATAGTTATTGAATGTTTTCTCTAGTGACCACATGGAACCTTCAGCAAAGATTTGTCTTAATTAAGCATAAATAATTCTATAGCCTTATATATATCAGAATGTAGCTAGTGCTATTCAGCCAAAGAAATGAGCCTTGATGCCCTGAGCTCATAAGAAGCCCCAAATGCTGGAAGCCAGAAGACTCTTCTGAGTTCCAATCCAAAGTTCTGCTCTAGAGGCATGAATCCATAGTCCCCATCCTATGATTCTATCTACTCCACACTATCAATGGGGAAACAAAAAAATATAGATCCATGTCAGGCTGAGCTTCACTGATGGGAGACAAATGACCCGGGACTCATGGTTGAGCTGTAGGCAATATCTCTTTATTCATGCAGGATGCAGTGCAATCTACACCGAGCTAAACTAAGACTAACACTAAAAACAATCTTGTCCATATATATACTAGCCAAGTAGGGTGGGAACAGGATGTGACGTAGACAGGGTGGAGAGAAAAGTGACTGGTGAATATCAGGGTGTGACAAGGAGAGGGGGCGGAGCAGGCAAGAATTCTACCACTGAACCATCAATGCGCTGGAGGGAGGGTGGTGCTTGTTAACAGTGGTTATGTAAATAGAATACAGTGTTAAGCAGAGGGGATTGAACCAAATGAAACAGAAGGGGTTTTTAAAAGCAGAATTAGAAGCATACCAACAGATCCAGGAAAAGTCACTGGCTATTGTCACTTTTGTCTGTCTCTTCCCTATCAGTGGAAACACCATGTTGGAACTTATCTCCATAGCAACAGATTTTGCCAGTAAAATTCCAGAGAATTCACTCAGCCCTCACCTAATCCCTCTAACTGATTATTCTGTTGCCCTCCAGTGAAGTGTAGCCATCACACCCAGAGAGGGAAGGAAGCCTACAACCTCTCTTATGAAAGTCTGCCAAGCCAAGTAGACCCAGGAAGTTGCCTGAACACTTGGGCAGTGTTCACTAAAGACACAAGAAGTCTGTGTATACATGGGTGTGAGCACTTTGCATTGTTGTCAGGAATCTCCTGGGTGGGCAGGAGGGTCCTTATGTTCCTTCCTGAATGATTTCAGAAAGAAGATGGCGATGGTAATTGAACAAGAATTTATTGAAAAAGAGAGTTAAAAAGAAAAAGTAAAGAAGAAATATCCCAGGGATATATAATTAAAGTGACAATATTCTCTTGCATACAGAAACACATTTGTTCTTTAGAGATTAGTACGAACTCAAAGTAAAATCTGGAAAACAACTATACTGGCAAATAAGACCTAAAAATGGTAGGAATAGCCAATCTTAGATTAGATAAATTAGGCTTTAAGCTAAAAGAAAATATAATAAGAAACAAATAAGGTCACTATATAATAATGATTAAATGATTAATTCATCAAGAGAACTTGACTTCCACCAACATATATGCACCAAATATAGAAGTACAGAAATCTATAAGGCAACTATGGAGTCTGACATGAAGAGAGACATTGCAGAGACAATAGCAGTGGGAGCCTTTAGCATTCCACTCTTCTCATAGACAGACCTAGAGAAAATCAGTGAGGCATTAATGGCTTTAAATCAAGAATTAGATCAGCTGGACTCAACACAGAGCACTCTACCACCACCACCACCACCACCACCACCACCACCACCACCACCACCCCCAAATAAAAGCTTAATACACATTCACATTCACATTTAGTACTCGGGATATATTCTGACATGAATCACTTTCTCTATGCCTTCTTCTGTATCACCTTCTCATTTCTAAACCTCATATACCTCTGTGTGAGATATGAACAAAACACACTCCCCGTTTCTATACACGTCATTAATCTTCCAACTTTATGTAAAAACTCCAGACTGATGATTTTAGCATGTTAATCATCTCCTTATTCTTTTTTTTAATTTAATTTTTTTTATTTAAGAAAGGATTAATTAACAAAACCATAGGGTAGGAGGGGTACAACTCCACACAATTCCCACTACCCAATCTCCATATCCCACCCCCTGGCCTGATAGCTTTCCCATTCTCTATCCCTCTGGGAGCATGGACCCAGGGTCATTGACGGTTGTAGAAGGTAGAAGGTCTGGCTTCTGTAATTGCTTCCCCACTGAACATGGGTGTTGACTGGTCGGTCCATACTCCCAGTCTGCCTCTCTCTTTCCCTAGTAGAGTGTGTCTCTGGGGAAGCTGAGCTCCAGGACACATTGGTGGGGTCTTCAATCCAGGGAAGCCTGGCCAGCATCCTGATGGCATCTGGAACCTGGTGATTGAAAAGAGAGTTAACATACGAAGCCAAACAAATTGTTGAGCAATCATGGACCCAAAGCTTGGAATAGTGGAGAGGAAGTGTTAGGGAGGTACTCACTGCAAACTCTAGTGTACTTCTGCTTTCAGGTATATATTTTGCAGTAGTTTGTGGAAATGTGTGAACATATGCTCTCAATCACAGAAACTGATGTATATCTAGGTTTTGGGACTTTCTTAGAAAGTGAACCACCTGAGATGAAATTAGAGTGTACTATGAAAGGAAAGGTCTCACCCGAGTAATGAAGCTGAAGGGTTGTCATTCCACACGTGAAGTCTCCGGACACAGTCTGAGGTGAGGCATGTTGAGGTGGCAATCGTTGCCTTGGTTAGGTTGTGATCGGCGGATGCAATATTATTTGGTATGGATTGGGAGAGGCATATGGGAAAGTGGGCCCTATCCAAGGGTTCCAGGACTGGGGGAAGTAGGGGCTCTATAGTGGAGATGTGAGGTTCCTGCTGTCTTAGGGTTCAAAAAGACAATCATTGTTAATGTTATCATCACATTATTCGGTAATTGGGTTAACTTTGAAAAGTCCTTTTGTTATGGTTTGCTGTACAGTATCCAGTATCTTGATTCACTACAGAGGAGATCCAAAAGGCTAACAAACATATGAAAAACTACTCTGGGTCACTGATTGTCAGAGAAATGCAAATTAAGACAACACTAAGATACCACCTCACTCCTTTAAGAATGGCATACATCAAAAAGGACAGCAACAACAAATGCTGGAGAGGATGTGGGGACAGCGGAACCCTTTTCCATTGCTGGTGGGAATGTAAATTGGTACAGCCTCTGTGGAGAACAGTCTGGAAAATCTCAGAAGGCTAGACATGGACCTTCCATATGATCCAGTAATTCCTCTCCTGGGGTTATACCCCAAGGACTCCATTACACCCAACCAAAAAGAGGTGTGTACTCCTATGTTCATAGAAGCACAATTCATAATAGCTAAAACCTGGAAGCAACCCAGGTGCCCAACAACAGATGAGTGGCTGAGAAAGCTGTGGTATATATATACACAATGGAATACCATGCAGCTATCAAGAACAATGAACCCACCTTCTCTGATCCATCTTGGACAGAGCTAGAAGGAATGATGTTAAGTGAGCTAAGTCAGAAAGATAAAGATGAGTATGGCATGATCCCACTCATCAACAGAAGTTGAGTAAGAAGATCTGAAAGGGAAACTAAAAGTAGGACCTGATCAAAATGTAAGTAGGGCTCCAAAGTAAAAACCCTGTGGTGAGGGGTAGACATGCAGCTTCCTGGGCCAGTTGTGGGTGGGAGTGGGCGGGAGGGATGGGTCACAGTCTTTTGGTGGTGGGAATGGTGTTTATGTACACTCCTAGCAAAACAAGTCAGTAGTTAATTAATATGAGAGGGGGAAAAACAATTGTATGTCTCAAAGTTTTTCAAAACACAGACTGAATCTTTTCAATATGTAGGCTGTGTATTTGATATGCGGACTCTCTCAAAAGCCTAGACCAAGTAGATTAGAAGCATCCAATAGCACATCTCCTTATTCTTTTTAGCCATCTGCCAGCCTCCATGTACGTCTTTTCTTGACTTATGACATGACAACTTGTATATTACTTTTCTCGTACATAACAAGTCCTACTCTTATCCTGTATTATACCTCATCCTAGAACCCACTTACTTAATAGAACCATGTAAACTAAAGCAGCCTTCATTTTCATGTCCGAACTAATTACTCTCATCAGTGACCACACTTTGAACTTTCCATCTCATGAATCAAATGCATATTTTAATAATTTCTTTATTTTATGCCCTTCTGCTTTTTTGACTTAATTACATCTTTTCCTGGGTCATTTTGCCTTATTTCTTCACATTAAATGCATAAGCAGTTCCCATTAATTCCCTTTTCAAACTTACCATGTGTCCAACTGTTCTTTACCATTCTTCACATACCACCTCCATTACTGCAGTAATTTCCTACTAGTCTACCACCTCCTGTCCTTCACTCCTTTGCTTTATTTAGAAACTAAATATAGGTACAGGCCCTAGAAAAGGATGACAGAGGACCTAGTGGGGGTTATATTGTTATGCATGTGCAAGTCATTGTATTTACCGTCTATAGTAAAACATTAATCCCCAATAAAGAAATAAAAATAAATAAATAAATGAGTAAAGAATAAAAGAAGAGAATGAAGAAAAAGAAAATATGCTGGCATTACTGCTGAAAACTAAAGTTACAGACATAATTAAAACATTTGAGTCTATTTAATAGAATGTGTCTGATTTTTTTTTTAATGACCACTGGGTATGGTAGATTTATTACATAAGCATCAGGCCTCAAAAATAACTCTGAGTACAATAAAAAAATAAATTCATATTTTAATCTAATTACAAAAATAATAGCCAGGGGAGACAGTACATGTAACAACAGAGCACCAAAGTTTTCCTGCCTATAAGACTATATGGAGATGTGCAAATTTTCATTTGCGAGTCACTAGAAGACAGTTGGTTAAATCAATCCTACTTAGAATTCTATCAAGGAAGGCAGGAGCAATAAAAAAATAAGAAAGAGGGAGTCAGCAGTAGGGCAGCGGGTTAAGCACATGTGGCACAAAGCGCAAGGACCTATTAGGAGCCCGGGCTCCCCACCTGCAGGGGAATCACTTCACAGGCAGTAAAGCAGGTCTGCAGGTGTCTCTCTGTCTCTCTTCCTCTCTATCTCCCCCTTCTCTCTCATTTTCTCTCTGTCTTTATCCAATAACATAACAAAAATAAATTTACAAAATCAAAAAATAAATAAAATTAAAAAAAAGAAAGAAAAGAAACTAAATCACATTGTATCAAGTTACATCACAACCTTTTGCAATCCTACATTGACTTCCAACTGCAAACAGGATACTATCTAAACTCTTCAAAAGCACTGTACTGTCTTTTCCCTGCCTACCTCTCAGATACCATTTCCTTTCACTCCTCCTTAATCACTACATTCCAGTTACATGGATCTTCTTATCTTCTTTCTTTGAAGTTGCCAAAACAAATTTAGCCCAGCCTTAGGATTTTATCCTTTTTCCCTCCTGCCTGAAGCACTTCTCTCAGATCTTTGCATGGCTGCCTAATTTGCATTATTTAGATTTCAGCTCACATGGCTCAGTGTTAGAGGGTTATCTTAAAATATTCACTAACCATGCCCCAACAAGTAGTTTTGCCTCTGAATATAGTGTTAGTCCTATGAAAATGTATCATTTTTCTTGTTTACATATTTAGTTCACATATTTTTTGTGTGTTATACACACACACACACACACACACACACACACACACCCATAAAATGTTGCAAACAAGAATGTTTCTGTTTCTTGTATCACAGAATCCTCTGCCTAACAACAATGCTTCGGATCAATAAAAATGTTATTAAACAGGGTGGGGGTGGGGGGACTAGTACTACAAACCACGTCTTTCTTCAAATTCATTACCCTTTTCATTTCATTGCAACCTAGATGTCCAACAACAGATGAGTGACTGAGAAAGTTGTGATACACACACACACACACACACACACACGAATACTTCTCAGCTATTAAGAATAATGAATTCTTCACTTCATCTTGGATAGAGCTTGAAAGAATCATGTTAAGTGAGATAAGCCAGAAAGAGGAGTAACATGGGATGATTCCATTCATTAGAAGGAAATCTTAGAAATAAGAACAGAAAGGGTAACACAAAGCAGAACTTGAATTGGGTTTGGAGTATTGCATTAAATTAAAAGTCTGTGGGGGGATGGTGAATTCTCAGTTTCACCACAGGGGGCTGGGAGTGGGGGTACAAACTATTTGTGGTGGGAAAGGTATTAAACTGTACTATTAATTTATAATCACTATTTATTCATTATGTCAGGGGAAAATAGATTGGATATGTCTTAAATTCACTAGCTGCCTAGATTTCAAATCTGAGTATATATTCTTTTAGTCTAAGCACTTAATGTTTCAGATTTATAAATTGATTAAATTCTGACACTGGGCTTAAGTTGTTAAAACATTCTTAAAATAACTGTTTTCCCCAAATACTAAGTTACCTACAACCTTAGACCAGATAGATGAGAATCATTTGCTCCTATCAGTATCTAATACATAGTTATTAGTAGATAACATTAAATGATACATCATGGTGGGGTCAAGTATAATGATTGATTTTTTGGGAAAAGTGTTTTCACAAGAAGGTTGTTACAGGTATAAGTTTATCAGGACAACATACCTTCCACCAATTTGTACCACATGGTTGTGTCGTCTCACTCCCTCCTCATTCATAGAGTCCTTGAGTCAACTGTAGTAGATTATATCTAATTAAGTTTTATTCCATATTTCCTCCTTCTTTGTTTTTTGGTGAGAATACCAAAAATCACTTGTAGTTCTCACTAAAAGACTACTATGAGTGTGAACATCCAGTATTTGACTTCCTCCTTCTGGCTTATTTTACTTATGAAAAAGAGAAAATTTCATCATTTCTTATAGCTGAGTAAAAATTAATATGTGTGTGCTATTACAAAAATAGTGATACAGTGAAAATAGATGTGACTAGATCTTTTTATGTATGTATTTTTACATTCTTTGGATGGATAAGTAGGAGATGAATTGCTGGACTGCACTATAGATTACAATTTAGAAATTTTTAGCATCTTCCAGAATGTTTTCCACAGAGGCTGGACCAATTTACATTCCCAAAAATATATATCAAGTTTCCTTTTTCATCAACTCTTGCCAACACTCATTAGTAAAATACAAATGTGATGCAGTATATCCTTGTTGTATGGATTTAAATTAATTTGCTAATCAGTGACATTGAGCTATTTATTTATTTGTTTTGCCTATTTCTGATAGCTGAATATCTTTTTTTGGTGAAAGACCTTTTCATTTCCTCTCCCAGTGGCATTTTTTTTTTCTTTTTGCTGCTGTGTTTTGTGAACTCTGTGTATTTTGTTTACTAGGTCTTTGCCTGACATATGGTGTGCTAGTATCATCTCCATTCAGTGCAGTGCCTTTGTGTTCTGATAATGTCTATTTGATTGTTTTTCTGTATAGATTATTTCAGTAATCCCGTTGCATTATTTTTGCATTTGTTTTCCTTTTTAATTAGATAAGAATGATCAATTTCATTGCTATTTTTCTATTCTCTATTTCATTATTTTTTCTGTTTCCTTATTCATTTCCTCATTTCTGATAGTTCTGGACTTAGAAAATTCTTTTTCTATATCATAAAACTATAGTTAAGTATCTTATTTCAAATCCTCCTTGTCTCTTAATGTGGGTATTTATCACTGTAAGTTTCCTTCTCATGACTGCTTTTAATGCATCCCATGAGCTGTGTGGCATGTTGTATTTCATCTCCATTTGCCCCATGATACCTCCTTATATCCCTTTTTTTTATTTCTTGTTTGACTCATTTTTCGTTCGAGATTGTATTGTTCAATTTCGACATGCTTGTGAAGGTTTATATTTTTCACCTTTTATTAATTTCTAGTTCCTTACTGTTGTGCTCAGAAAAGATATCTGCAATGATCTCAGCCTTCTTAAATTTATTAATGTTTCTTTGTTCTGGAGAATGTTATGTGTGAACTTGGAAGGTATATATTACCTGGTACTATTGAGTGAATTGCACTATATATGTCTATGGGCTCTAATAGGATTATTTAAATGTGTGAGATCCTTACTCACTTTATATCTGAATGATCTACTCATTATTGAGAGTGGAGAGTTGAAGATTCTCACTATTATTATATTTCCTGTAAATGTTTAGTAATTTCTCTTAATATTTGTTTTAACTATTTAGTATCACCCAGGTTGAGTCTAAAATATTTATTATTTTATATCTTCTTGCTGAGAGCTTCTTTAGAGCTTCTAGAAGGGGAGCACAGCTATTCTTATACCCTAGACTAAGACCAGTCTGTCTCTTTTCAGAGAAGGTTTGTTTATCTGCCATGTGCACAGCTGCAGGATGGATGCACGTGAAGCAGTGGGGGAGGAAGGGGAGACCCACCCAGCCAGCCAGACCAGCTGAATCAACCCTGGAGACCAGTGGGATGACAAATGTCACAGCCAGATTGTCCTCACATCCCTTCTTGCTGAACTGAACTCTCTACATTGAACTTTTGGCTTTCTGTAAATCCCTTTGCCTGAATCTCCTTGATATCAAAGAAATATAGCCATTCTAATTTCTTTTAGTTACCATTTGCATGAAATATTTTTTCCATTCCTTCATTGTCAGCCCACTTGTTGTCTTTAAAGTTAAAACAAGTTTCTTGTGTGGTGCTGCCAGGGGTTGATCCTAAGGGCCTCAGGGGGCCTGAAGCATGTGAAGTGGTGTTCTAATGGGCTGAGCCGTCTTGCAGCCCCCAAAATAGCATTCATTAATACCCAGGTGGTCAACCATCCAATGATAACCAAACCCAAGTCTGATGAGCTTCTGAAATCAGACAAGGTCAAGCGTATTCAAAGTGGCAAGGCTGCAGACAATATTTCACTTCAAAAGTGAAAGGAACTTTCTGCCTGTCTGTCTTCTCTGAGAGTCCTCATTGCATGGAGTCTAACACGTTATATAGGCTTTCTTCTTTTTTAAATGTATTCTTATGACTGGCTAATTTCAGATTCGCTGATAGTTTTCCTTGTACATGATCTACTGTTACTGAAATTCTTCAGTGATTCTCATTTGCCTCGTGATAGTCTTCCATTGTAGCACTTCTTGTTTTGATTTAGAGGTTAACTTTTCCCATTTTATTCCTGCACTGTCTTTCTGATTTTGCTTATTAATGTTCTTTTTATGGAGCTTATTTTAAATGAATTGTTTTGAATTCTTTGTCAGGTAAATTATGTATCTTCATATATTTGGGGTAAGTTGCTGTAGCCCCCCCCACACACACACACATACACACACACATACACACATCCCTTTGGTGGAAAGATTCTTTTTCTTAGTCTTGACCATCTGTGTCTTTGCAATAGTGCTTGTAAGTTTCAATCAGCATTAACTTTTTTCTGTCTTTACAGACTAGTTTCAGAAGGTAAACATTTCCTGTTGTTGACCGAGATTTATGAGGTGACTTCTAGAAATGCAGTCATTCTGGGTTAGAGTTAGCTTTCAGTCTGTTGTTAGATCTGCCCTGATTGGACAGGACTTACCCTGGACTGTGATTGATAGGGACTATGGTGGAGATATAGGTCTTGTTCAGTCTTATAATCAAGACTGAATTGTTCACTTGGGATATTGAAGATATGTCACCCACTATGTTCCTGGACTAGAAATTGCTGGACTGCTTCTGGACATGTCATTGTGGTTGTATGTTGTCAGGTCTGTCCTAGATCTGTGGCATTTCTTACATGATTGCTTCCTTTTCCTTCTAGGTCTCTTGCTAGCAGCCTGTAGCAAGGAATCAAAAAAAAAAAAAAAAAAAAAAAAAAAGGATCCTTGAGGATCTACAGTGGTCCAGATAGGAGTGCCATTTGCTAGACCCTGTGTCAGAAGGACATTTCCAAAAGACACACATGACTAGGACAAGATGAATACCAGTTACAAAAACTTTTCAGAATCTGCAGTTTAAGTGGGTTTGGTGGACTTACACTCAGAGGGTCCTGTACTGTGGTCAAAATTTGCTGAAACTGGATCTTCTGCTCTTCAGGATAGATGGAGACTCTGCAATCTACTTCGCCAGTTAGCACTGTTACTTCCAAGCCCTTGGATGTATGGTGCTAAATAGAATTGTAGTTAAGTTCACAGGAGGAGAAAGAGATGCTTCTGGGTCTGTAACTTGGTTTATCAAGACAACCACCTGAAAGCAAGCCTGCCTTCTTTTTGGTCTTGAAATTGCACTGGTTTTTCTTTTTCCTTTTTTTTATAAATTTTCTTATTATTTTTATTTATTTGATAGAAACATCCAGAAATTGAGAGGGATAGAGAGAAAGAGAGACAGAGAGACACCTACAGCACTGCTTCACCACTTGTGAAGCTTTCCCCTGCAGGTGGGGAACTGGGACTCGAACCTGGGTCCTTGCACATTGTAACGTGGGCTCAACCAGGTGCGCTACCACCCAGCCCCTGCACTAGTTTTTCATAGTATCTTATCTCAACCTCAAGCTCCCAAGAAGTTACCTTTATCTATTGAATTACAAAGTACTGTTGTTCAGAAGAAATGAAAGGAGGATGTAGCTGACTATTTTTCTTATTTATAAGTGCAATACATTCATGTTTATTTTAGTTTTCTTTTGAAATTATTTTAATGTATTTACTGAATAGAGACAGAAATTGAGAAGAAAGGGGAAGATAGAGAGACAGAGAGACACCTGAAGCTCTGCTTCACCACTCACAAAGCTTCCCCCTCCCCATAGGTGGGGAAAGAGGACTTGAACTCAGGTCCTTGTGCATTGTAACGTGTATGCGCAACCAGGTATGCCACCACCCGGCCCCTATTTTAATTTTCCATTTAAATAGCTTGTGTTTCAAATAATTTATTAAGAAAAAGTATGCCCTTATTTTCCATTTTATTGGGAGTGTGGGTTGTTTTCATATAATACAGATAGTATCATAAGAAAAACTTGCAAGATAAGAAGGGTTAATGGAAATGCTATAATTATCATGTTTTCATTCTGGGAATATATAGGTTTTTCTTTCTCGTCCTTCCAACCTATCCCACTCTCCCTACAGAGAAGTGTTTGATAGATAAATTAGCCAACTGTTCTTTGCATGAGTGAGTTGTTTGCATTGATACTCAGTAATTGCATATTTATGTCAATGCTTTCTGAGCATATTCCATTTGTAAAATTCAAAATCACAAGTTCAGCCCCACTCCAGAAGACAACAGATGAAATATGAGGCACGGAAATGGGGAGAGTGTCTTACTGATTGCTTTCTGGAAGACTCAATTTGTAAGCTAGTGGGAACCCATATCTTTCCAGGTTGACCTTTCTTGTTACACGTTCTGTATGCTTTTACGTCTAACACAGACATTATCATGGGAATTCGTATGAGATTGTTTGATTCTCAGAACTGCATATGTTACTTTGTGGAATTTATAGTAGCTTTCCACAAATAATTGATTAGTTCTTGTTGTTCAATTCCCTGTGGAATATCTACCAGTCCATAAGCACAGAAACATGAAGATTTTTGTTTGTTTACCCACCCCCCTCATGCAGATTCTTTCTTGACTACATTTCATTCTGGTGCTGGAATTTCTTAGCAGTGATGTCAAGGAGTATAATATCAGGCTTCCCCTATGTTTTAGGGTCCTCCCAGTTTCCTAATAGCTTTCAATACTAAGACCTGCTGTGCAGTGAATTATTAGACATTGGCTTCTAGAGTAGTAGTACAGATTTAAGTATGGTATCAAGTGACTACAGAGGGTAAAATTATAGGTGTACAACTTTCTTCTTCTTTCAGGGCTATACTTTTTTTTTTTTCCATATACTATACCTTGTTAATCCTTCCATTTATCAGGACATCCACTCAACCCCTAACCTAACTTGCATAACAAGTCTTTGGCATGCTGTTGTTTTACATTTTTAGGGTGTTTAGGATGGGCAAACAGCTTATAAAGATTCATATTCAGATTGCTGATTGAGATGTAAATGGCAACATTTTTGTAATAAGAAAAGTCTGAGGCCATGCATTTTGATATGTGTATGTGTATATAGGAATGTTTGAATATGAATTAATTTGATAAATTTTCAGTTAATTAAACTGTATATTTTGTATTAGGAGTTTTGACCAATATCATACCATTAGAATTATGGTTAACAAATGTCTGAATATAAAAGGCCAGGTACATATTCTAATCCTTATATTCATTCAATCAGTCCATTCAGCCTCAACTCCTCAGTACTTACATTTTTTGGTACAGAATGGATGAGTTATGAAGGTATAATTCATACTAACCCTAACCAGGAGGCTCAGCTCTATGGAAAACAAGTTTCCAATACTGGTTTCACATTAGAATTGTCCATGGAGCTTTTTAAACCTATCAGTGCTCAAACTACACTCTGATAAATTTAATTAGAATTCCAAGAGTAGAAGCCAGTCACACTATTTTTAAAGTAGCTACTTAACAGAAAATATAGTTATGCACTCCCCATTTTCTGTACCCCAATTCCTGAGAATTCTGATGAATTGTATTTGGGGATTTGCTGCCCGAGAATCTGTGATTATAATTAGTTCTTATTTGAATGCAATATAAGGTGCCTTATTCAATTTGATAAAATGCTCATCTGCAAAGATAGTGACTACTAGATAAGGAAGTAGATTAAGCTTATCTTGTGGAATGGCAGCATTGAACTATTTTTATTCAAGTTTTTCCTTTTATTATTCCATTTAATAGTATCAAGCAGCTTTTTAAACTCTATTACACTGTGATTGATGAATGTTTGGATGTATGGGAAGTTCTTCTACTTAACTTGCCAGTTTTGCTTGCTTTTTAGTGAGCATTGTTGCCTACGATGTATCTCAGCTCTGGCCATGGGAGATAGCAGAGTGGTTATGCAAAAGACTTCATGCCTGAGGTTGAGAAGTAACCAAACCCAACCCCCAGCTCCACCAAAAACAAAAGTTGAGCAGTTTTCTGGTAAAACAAATAAACAAACAAAAAATCCAAGTATTGATATAGTAATAAGTACTTTGTGTGTGTGTGTGTGAAAGAGAGAGGGGGGGGAGGGGGAGGGAGAGGGGGGAGGGGGAGGGAGAGGGGGAGGGAGAGGGAGGGGGGGAGGGGGAGGGAGAGAGAGAGAGAGGGAGGGGGGGAGGGGGAGGGAGAGGGAGAGGGAGAGAGAGGGAGAGGGAGAGGGAGAGGGAGAGAGATGGAGAGATTTGGAGCAAATAGACACATACTCTTTCAGATCATGATTCATGATTCCATTGCCATTGAAAGAGTCTTCAGATCAACTTTAAATTTGGTCGTGTTTCCAAAATATTCAAAGTTCTTGTTACAATTTCTGTTAAGATATTAATTCAGATAAATGGAATTGGGTCTAAGATTCACAATAAATAACAAGCTTTAAGCTTTTGATTCATGTTGCTAAACTATACTGAAATTTGAGTAAGAAGGCATATATTTCTTTCCTTCCTCCCTTCCTCCCTCCTTTCCTTCCTTCCTTCCTTTCTTTGTTTCTTAATTTCCCCTTTGCAGAGTCAAACTTTGTACATGTGTGTGTCACCACTCCTACACCAATGATCACTTTCAGATCAATTTATTACTGTTCCTAGTGCATTGGGGTTTCATATCTACATTACTTCACTACACCCATTAGACTTTTTTTTTTTTTTTTTAGACACCTACCTACCTGCTTCACCACTTGTGAAGCACTCTCCTGCAGGTGGGGAGCTGGGAGCTCAAACTGGGATCCTTATGGTGGTCCTTGTGCTTTGCGCCACATGTGCTTAACCCACTGCACTACTGCCCAACTCCCATATTAGACTCTTTGTATAAAAATGTAAGATAGAAACATCAAAGACACAAATAAAGAGAAAGACAAAGAAAGAGGAGAGAGACATCACAACACCTTTAATGCATGGTGCTCTTATCTGATGGCTGGGAATTCAACTCTGAGCCCTTGTGCATGGTCCAGAGATAAGAGAGAAAGAGATAGGGAGAGACAACACAGAAACTAAGGCCCTGCCCAGTGCCATGGAGTCAAATCTGGATCATATGCAGTATAAAGTATGCATCAGCCTACTGTTCTGGCCTCTACATTTCATATAGACTAGATCTTTTATGGTAGATAGTTCTCTTTGAATTGACTTCTTATAATCACCTTGCAGTTAAGTACAATTGAAACATATATTTGAGTGTTAATTATTAAGCATATTCCATGGACAAAATTCTTTAAATACCAAACATCGAGGCTGTGAAATAGCTTAACCTGTTCGTGTGTGAAGCCCTGAGTCCAAACCCTACACTAAGTGGGGGCACCAGGACTCCACAGAGAATCTCTAGGGTTGGAGGAGCTATAATATGGTGTTTCTCACTTCTATGAAATAAAAAGAACAAGCCAGCCAGAGAGTGTGAAATTATACTTCCAAGAGGTCCAGGTGCCATAAAAGAAACAAATAAATAAGCAATACACTTGACTTTGCTTATTATGCCTACTTATGTTAGTCTCAGAGAGAAAAAAATATACTTTGTCTAAGACCACAGAATTTGATCAACATTCTCTAAGTTTAGTACTGGAAAATGCTCTATTCTTCTCGCTCACCTTTGACTGACAATCTCGTTCAGTTAAGATTTTTGCTTTTCCTTTGGTAATGATGGAAGTTGAATGTTTGAATTTCATCACAGACCACACATTGCACATTGAAATAATAAATATTTATCTACTTAGACAGAGACAGGTATTGATAGAAAGAGATAGAGAAGGGATGAGAGAGAAAAACACCTGCAACACTTTTTCACTATGTGTAAAGCTTCCCCCTGCAGGTGGGGATTGATGGCTTGTACACTTTGACGTGTCTTTTATCAGGTGTGCCACCACCGGGCCACTGCACATTCAAATAAAAGGTAAACTTAGTAATGCACATACCTCCCTTAATACTTAGTAGATGTGGACTTCTGGTAAGAAAAACAAATGGCATTAGGGGACTGGGTAGTGGTGCATGTGGTTAAGCATACTTAGAACTGAGCACAAGGACCCAAGCAAGGATCTGGGTTTGAGCCCCTGGCTCCCCAGCTGTAGTGGGATGCTTCACAAGTTGTGAAGCAGATATGCAGGTGTCAGTCTTTATCTCCCCTTCTCTATCTCCCCCCTCCCTCTCAATTTATCTCTGTCCTATTTAATTTTTTTAAAAAAAGTGTAGGGGGGGATGGCTGCCAGGAGCCCCAGAGATAATCCTGGAAGAAAAAAAAATTGAGAGAGAAAATGACATTACACTCCTAATTTCATTTACTTTTTGATGAAAAAAATAGATTTTCACTTTAGTTGAAATCTGAAATATATCTTATAACATTCCCAACAGTGAAATAACATTGATTGATCTCATATTCTGTGTTAGGTGTTTCAATAATTACATCATGTATAGATTATCACATGCATTTCTGAAAACAAGTTGTCACATTATTATCTTCCTCTTTTCACTGGTGAAAAACAATAATCTAGGGTTAAAATCTGTCTTTAGTTAACAGCTGCTAAATGCTGAGTAATGTTAGTATTCTTAGAGAATCAATATAATTGAATGAGTACAATGTTTATATATTATCTGCAGATAATAATGTGGAATGCATTAGATGAATCTGTAATGTATTGTAAGACATATCTGTTTTTATTCGAGAGCTAATGAAAGCTTGTTTAAGTTGATGATCACTACAATAATTCTAGCCTGATTGAGATTCATGAGAGTGATTATTTATGTGAGGAAGATAAAGTAACATTTTGCAAAAGACACACCCAAACACCAGTTTAATTTTTTTAACGTGATTTATAAAGTGAAGACTTCCTAAAGTGAAAGATATGGAGTGTTTCTTGAATTTTAGCATTTGTAATAGGCTGTGCCATGATAAATGAATCGAGATATATTGGTTTGAGTTTAGCTGCAGTCAGTTACCATTTTACTTTCTCAACCTTTATGCATGAGAATGGGAATTAAACAAATGGTTTAATTATAGTGGTACAAAAAAAAAAATCAATTCAAACTAGTAGCCATGAAGCTAAACTACAGCAAATATGTTTTAGTGATATCTAGCTTTTTATGGATATTAAAACTATGGACAAATTATAAAGCTTGTGTTTGTCTTAATGTTTCTAGTGGGTCAGTTTTCCCAGTATCTGGGAAGCTGGTTCTTTTTGTTATTGTTTTACTTCAGTTTCATTGAACATTTCTTTCATTCTAACCCTATATCCCCAGGTCTGTCTCCCAGCATGTGTACTGGTTAGTGGTTCTTCCTCCCTAACTTTATTTTTGTTTCTCTTCATAATATAGACATTGTCTACTTAAGAGACAAAAATTGAGGAAAAGCACGGTTTTTGCTATTAGAGATTTCAGACATATTACAATATAAGTTTAATAAGCATTAGTGGGATTAATAACAGTAAAATACTTATATAGAAAATTGATTGACTGTTAGTTAACAAACTTTTAATTTAATTTAATTTGAACTAGACAATAGCAAAATCATAATTCCTGGGATGGGTGGTGGTGTACCCCATGGAGCACACATGTTACGATGAGCAAGAACCTCAGGTTCAAGCCCCTGCTCCCCACCTACAGAAGGTGTCATGAGGCAGGTCTTCTGGCTTCTTTCTTTTTTCTCTATCTTCCCCTCCTCTCTATTTATCTTTGCCATACTAAATAAAGTAGTAAGGGAAAAATAAAATAAAATCATAATTCCATTCTACTCTACTTTTGATCTCAAATTTATCATCATTTTGAGGCAAATTTTAAGGACATTAACAATATGATAAAATGAATTAAGAGAAATTCCTTAGATTTTGGGATTGAATTGTAGTTTCCTTCCTTTCTTTTCTCCCCCTCCCTTCATCCCTCCATCTCCCGGGACTGCCTCCCTCCTTCCTTCTCTCCTCCCTTCCTTCCTTCCTTCCTTTGCTCCTCTTTCCTTCCTTCCCTCCCTCTCTCTCTCCCACCCTCCTTCCTTGCTTCTCTCCTTCCTTCCTCCCTTCCTATCTTCTTCCCTAGTGGGTAAGGCCCATCATGGGATAGATCTCTTAAAAAGAAGTACTTTTGGACTGGGGAGATAGTATAATGATTATGCAAATAGACACAGGTCTGAGACACTGAAGGTGCCAGGTTCTATCTCCAGAGCCACGGAAAGCCAGAATTGAGCAGTGCTCTGGGGGGTTGGGGGGGTGTATTTTCTTATCAGGTAGTTGCTACTAGAAACCCATCTGTTCTCTTAAGCAATTTGAAATTTTAATTGTGTTTTAGAGCATAGAATTTTTTTTCCTAGGTGACAGTGACCACAGGAATATTGCATATGGAGCTAGAATGTGTTTTTTTTTTTTTTTTTAACAAAGCCTAATTACATGCTACTGACACCTGAAACTCTAGTTCAGAACATTTGCTCCAAAGCATTCTGCTTGTGAACACCTCAACTTAGATTTCTGAATTATATTTTCTTGAGACAGGGATTGAAATGCAGAGAGATGGAGCTGAGATCCGTTGTTGCAATAAGGGAAAGGCATCTTGGCTCCTAATGCCGAGAACTGTCATAAGTGGCTTATGGAATTATTCCTTCTTCTACCCACTATAATGGCAAAATAAATGCTTTGGAGTGAGGGAGGGGGTCAGGGACATGATAGTGAAGTGTTGTGACCCCAAAGGGAATTTGGGACAATTAGCATAGAAATGAAGTCAGCCTGAGGTGGCGCATACTCACAAGGGAATGTGGGTGCAGGGATATATAAGCAAGGACTTGCATCAGCTTGCTTGCTCTCTTGATTGGATCCCTTCACCAGGGCACTCTCCTGTTGGTGTAGCTCTGGATTGATCCTGATCTCTTCATGTGGTGTTCTTGGGTAGCTTAGTTGCGGACTTTGGACTTTTGCCTATTTTCTTAACTAGACTTCTCCCCTTACATTAACAGTGATTTTTATGAATACTCCTCTCTTTTGTTTACCTTTAAGTGGAGCCATGCTTTGTTTATAACAGTGAAGGAGGACCTGGATTGGGGGGTGAAAGAGTTTTCCAGAAAACAGAAAAAATTATACATATACTAACAACTGTATCTACTGTCAACCATTAATCTCAATAAAAAAGTTTTTTTTTTTTTAAATGCCTTCTAAAAGATCCCCCTGTTACTGGAATGGCACCAACTAATAGTCTGTAACACCCACCACCACTATCCTGCTCTCAACCCCTCCTTTGTATGTTAACATTTATTAGGAGCTAATATGATGCATGACTACAATGTTAAAAAGTCTTTATTTTATAGTAGGAAGAACCTAGATTTTAAAGTGTGAGGATCTGAAATCACATTACACTCACCCCACAAATTATTTGTACATCCTTTGGTAATTTACATAAGCACTTTAGATCTCTGTGTATGTGAAATTGAAGATGGTATGAGAGGGTGGGGATTCAGAACATCGGGGGTTGGTGTGGTGTGGACCTATACACAGTAATCTTATAATCTGTAACCTACTATTAGTCACAAATAAAACAAACAAAGAAGAAGATAAAAGTTTACTGATTGGTTGTGAAAAACTAGAATAAGGTACATCTGCAGGATCTCTTGTATGTATTATGCCTGAAAAGAAAAATATGATTTGTTTTTCTGTGACTAAGCATTTATGTTATTAAAGGTATATGACGAAGACATACTCACTGTAATGCATTACCAAATTTAGAGTCCAATTGTTTATATTGTGCCAATTTAAATAAGAATCAATATATTTTGACAGCTATAAGTGACAGAGATCGTTGATACATTATACTTTGTAATTTGAGAGTCAGCAGACTTCATATATAAAAGATGGATCAAGTACTAAAGTTTTAGAATACATAATCCCTAGTGAACTGATATTTACTTGCTGTAACATATTAGCAAAGCAAAGATATAGGACTAACTTTTTAGTTAATGACAGAATTTAAAAGATGAGCAACTCTCTTAGGACTATAACAATCGACTGTAACTGATAGAAATCAAATTGAAGAATCTTATATAGAACACAACTGTTGGATATATACTTTTTATTTTTAGTTGCCTCTTGAAGCTTACATATTTGAGAATTTGAGAATATCTCCTAAATATTATAGTTCCTAGAGTTCAGTCAGAGTATATTATGAAAGACATCTGAATTTAAAAAGAGAGATAATGCTAACACATAGGCTTCCTTCTTTCTTTCTCCCTTTCTTCCTTTCTCTTTCTCTCTTTCTTTCTTTCTTTCTTTCTTTCTTTCTTTCTTTCTTTCTCTCTTTCTCTCTTTCTTCAGAGTATAATTGGATTCCCTAAATTCTCACCTGTAAAGAAATTAGTATGTCTCTCTTCTTCCAAAGGCAATTTTATATCTCCTTTATTACTACAACTACTGGTCATGAATGCAAACATGTGTTAAAAAAGGTTAGTATAAAGCTGGGTTTTAGGGATCTATGAGTGCAGTAAAATAATCCGATAAAGTATAAAGTACTAAGGAATTAAGTATTAATGAATATACCCTTGAAAAAAATGCAGCATAGGATTTTTTTTCTGTCAAGTTCAGCACCTTTTAGTTTGTTGATATTGGCCACTCAAATGTGCATTAATCAGCTACATTTTCATTCAACTAAAATGATGGATCAAGAACTATGCTAGACCCTAGAAAAACAGAAAAGCCTAAGACAGAGACCTGGTATTAAAGGAACTTCTTGTAAAGAAAATGCATTTTGATTACAAGGTAGTACTTTGAAAGCATTCCATATATATTTTTAATTCTAGGGTTTAGTTTCCTTCCATATTCTTCCTTTTATAGCCCATTTATCTATAATTAGATCATAATTTGTTAGTCTTGAGTTACTCTTCCAAAACACACCTCTCAACCCTGTCTAAATTGTTCTAATCCTGTTCACTGTTTTAAGACACTGCTGAAATCTTACTTCTTTTTTCCTAAGGAATCTTTTCCTAATGTTGAATCACATGGAGTGATCTTATTGCTTTCTTTGGATTGCTTTATACTTTTTTTTTTAAACACCAGCTTCTTCTACAGTGCAAAAGTTCTTGCAGTTTAATGTGTGCATAAATTCTGCTTTAGGAATGGTTCTTTTTTATTTGTTTTGATCTTCCCATACCAAGGATGTGGTGTGTGCTAAGAATTCTGCCACTGTCTAATCACCTTCCAATCCTATATTCTCAAGATCATAGTGGGCTGGGAAGATATCATAACAATTGTGCAAAAAGACTTTCAAATATGAGGCTTCAAGGTTCCAGGTCCAATCCCCATAATAATAAGCCACAGGTAAGCAGTGTTCTTGTCTTCCTATGTCTTTCTCTCTGCATCACTTTCATGAATAAAATAAAATAATGTCTTCTGATTTTCAATATTCTCTGTCCTGAAAGTAGCCTTTGTTGTCTATTTTATAGGAACCAGATAGTCATGAGTTTATATGAGGAACAGAGCTGTAATAGCTTTTCCTTAGCAACCCCTGTATCACCATGCTCAGGATGCTTGATTTAACTATATTCCTGATTTCTGAAAGGCTCTTTAGAAGAATTGCCTCCTGTGACAAATGGAGGTTCCCAATGAGTTGACTCTGTTATACAACAACAGGGGGTATCTGTGCTTGAACAAAACAACTACTTTAGAAGAATAGATTTAGTGAAACCTATAGTGGATTAGAACAGACTGAGTTTGGCATTATGTTGGAGCTTTTTGAATTGTTTCAAAGAAGACAGTGTGTTTTTACTTCATAATCATCCAACACTGGTATCATGAGAAACTATTAATTTACTGTGTTTTATGTTCTGGTTATAATCTGTGTTATGACACAGGACTGTTGAATTTTGTTATAATAATGAGAAGTGATAAATAGCATCACAGTGATTAAGGATACAGCATTATTTTCTGAGAAACTTAGCAGATTACAGAACTGGCTTTAGGACACTGGCAAAAGTTTAGAAGAAATGAGTTAAAGCATATTAGTTGTCTCATATCACTCCTTCTGTGGAAATACTAAAAACTGTCATCACTTTAGGTCCTAGTGTGCTCACTTTCAAGATGTCATAACTAACATTTTCTCAACCAATTAATAGGACTCATAGGTTGATGTTTTCTCCCCCCCCCCCCACCAGCCCTCTTTAGAGCTCTTCTTCCATATATAATTAAATTGTTCTAGTCAAATACAAATAATTTTTGCAAGATCTCAGACTGGTATCTTCTCAGGACTTAATCAAGAGGAGTTTGAAACATGGTTCAGAGATTCAGTCAGTCTGGGATTCTGTGATTTCCTGTTGTTCTGGTTTACCCCAATATTTTGCATTTATTTACTAATTAGCTTTAAAATATCTTTTAGTTTATTTGCTAGGACAGAGAGAGATCAAGAGGAGAGGGGACACAGAGAAAGAGAGAACCTCTAGTACCGCTTCACTGTTCCAGAAGCTCCCCTCTCTTCATGTGGTGGGAGGAGTGGGGACAGGATCTTGAATCCAGATATATACACTTAGCAACGTGGGTACTCAACTGTGTGTGCTATCGCCTCGCCCTTACTTTTAATTTTTATTGGCGTACTATTCAGTTGTGGTTTATAGTGGTGCTATGGATTGAACTAGGAATCTCAGAGATTCAGGTGTGAAAATCTTCTACATCATCATTATTTATCTACCCTACCTATTAAAAAAAAAAATATATATATATATATATATATATATATATATATATCTCCAGTGCACAATCGTCCTTCTTACCTATTTAATCATAAAACAACATTTTTATGTGCTTTGTGTAAGTCCACAATTTAGATGTTCAGCCAGTATTCAGTTCTAAATTGTAGTGATCAGGCTATTATTGTTATACTCTTTAAGAAATATTGGATATGTATTTAAAATTAAGTATCTTCTCTCACCATCGCCCTTTCTAGATATACTTTTCAAAGTAAAAACCTTAATAGCTTTTGACATTGATTCTTATCTGTAGGGGCATGTGGAACTATGTCCTACTTCTGTTCAACCTTGTATTGAAGTTGTCTTTACAAATTATATGTGACTAATTTTCCATCTCTTTGATCAGCTTTTCTCCTTTTTTCAAGCTAAAGGATCCTATATTCTAAAGCTGTGTCAATACTAGCTCTCTCTCTCTGTCTGTCTGTCTCCCTCCCTCCCAAGTTTTGGCTTTCTCTATCAAATAAATAAAGATATTAAAAAATTTAAAAAATTGGTTAATTAATATATTTGAAACATGAGTTATTCTTGGGCTTGGTGCCTGCACAATTCCACTGCTCCTGATGACCATTTTTTCTCCCCTCTCTCTCTCCTTTCTTTATTCTTGATAGAGACTAAGAAAAATAGAAAGGGACGACTTAGGTTGATTTTAATAGTTTTTATTTTTCAGGTAACTCATAAGTCAGGCAATGTTGGGTTTGGACCCTGGTGAAAGTTACCTGGAAAGATAGCTCCAAGGAACTTTCTTTTATAGATTCTGACCATTTTATGTGAAAGTGAAGTTAAGGAGTTGATTTCACTCTGTGTCCTACTTCACTGTAGCTCTCCATGTACCATGCTCACATAGTGTTCAAAGGTTAGAAAGAAGTGGATCCTGCAGTCCAGAGAAGAATTAAAAAAATAAAAAGGCAGAGTCAAGAACAAAGACAAAGGGGAAACAGGATGAGGTTAGCACTTGAAAGTGTTTTCTTTCTCTCCTTCAGGGCTAGTTTCACAATGCAGACACACCGGGGTTGCTGCCTTCTTCGGTACTCTGTTTAAGCTTTCTGACTGGGCCACATCAAATATCCAGCAAGTCTTTGGTCTTACCCAGGTGCCAGCAAGCTGTGTTTTGTCCTTCTGTTCTGTTCTCCCATTCACCGTATTTTT